>NW_028230577.1:17500-67478 GCF_043228905.1 Azolla caroliniana | reverse complement strand
TAGTTCGCCGAAATGATTGATGTCTCGAACGAATGTCGCCCGAGGGAAGGGAGTTGGCTCGCTCCCCGTGCTCACGATAAAGAAAATCGGATAGGCTTCAGGAAGGCCAAAAAAGCGGCACGAAATAACATCGGGATTCCGAAAGTATACACTTAAGATAGATCTAGAACAAGACCCGAATCCCACCATAAGTGGCAAACCCCATTACTCATGTAATAAGACAAAGCTAAGAAAGCAAAATTGACTAAGCCCGGAACAAACCAATAAGAGTAGTTTACAATAAAGAAAGCGCATTAGTAACGATTCTCGAAAGTGAGGCTGAGATGACCAACCTTCAAGGGAAAGATACCAACAAACAACACAGTGGCTAGGAAAGCCCCGGGAATTCTATAGAAGATAGGGAGGGTCAAAGTAAGCTATGGCTTATGAATGGTAATATGAAGTAGTAACGGTCAATCAATTTACATTCTGTTGGCTTTGATTCGAGGGGCGAGAATGCCCTAGCATCCATTAGAGGGACTTGCGTTGGCTTTCTTTGCCAACACGAGGTCTGTTCTTGATATTTATAACAGTTTGTTAGGGGCTCATAGCGTCGTTCAAGTCCGTCCATTTCACCGCTTCTTCTTGGGCACTACTAGTTGGTGGTCCTAGACGAAGTGATGGTGATCATCCATCAGTTTCGCTCCGCTTTTCGGCATGAAGATTTGTTCTTGTGATTGAACGCTCCAGTTACTTACGTTTTCCCGATTCTTAAATAATAAAAAATTCGCGGTAGTAATTTTCCTATTTGCAGGGCGGACGATAGGAGGGTATTTGATAGAAGAACAGCCAGTAGATGCTATCAGTATTGCAGCGGCGAGGCTCAACAAAAAAGCGCTATTCGTAGTTATCGCATGGTAATAGCGCTGGTATACATCTGTAATGTGAGAGATAAGATCGTTTGTGTTATAGACCTTCACTCCTAACCGCCCGCGTCCCATCGGTCAAGCGGGGCTATAATCAATAAGTAATACCACTTGTCAATATGCATACCATATATTATTGCTTTGGCGGATTTGCCGAAGCCCATCATACGGGCTTCGCTATAAGGCTGACCGAAAACTGCAGTAGAGTAGGCAGGAACCCGACATTGTGTACTTTTTTTCTCCCGTCTCTGTTGCTTGCTGAGGTAGAGCCATTTGTTGCAGGGGAAGAATGGTCTGCAGGGTTAGAGTCGTCTACTGTACTGTTAGGGGTGAGTTGTCTGTTAGTGAGGAAGCGCGTTCCCTGAAGACGGTGGTGCCGCCCGGCCCGCTGGGGGCGAAGATGATGGTCCCGTCAAATCCGCCAAAGATGAGGATCCCACTGAGGCTTTTTTCGTTTACCTTCATTCTTTTTCCTAAGACCACGAAAATATTTTAATAGTGATTTCTAATTTATGTCAACGCATAGTTTTCTCCTCTCCTCTCCTCTCCTCTCCTCTCCTCTCCAGCGGCTCTGTCGTCGCTACATGTAATTTGAAAGCAGCACTGTTTCATCTTAAGATTTATGGCTTGTTTAAAGTAATCGAAATTACCGTACACTTTATCGATTACAAACCCACACAAAGATGTCACTACGACATTGTAGTGATCTACTAGGACTTTCCTTCGTGCGTGAAAATTACTAGCTTTCTTCGCTCCTACAATGGGGGGACAACCTCTCTTTCCACTTCTTCAAGAAAAAGGAGTGCTCAACAGGAAGGAATAGGATCCCCTTCTTTTCTTTTCTTTTCTTTTCTTGCGGCACCCAATGATACGCGTTATATATCTCTTCTTTAGGGGCCTTGAAGCCCAGCTGCTTTTCAAGATACTCCCTTGGCTCTGCTGCTGTTTCGATGTACCCGCATAATACTATACTGCATCTTAATGTCATCTACCACCTTGATGGTCTTTAGTAGCGCTAGGGTTCTATTGTCGTACAGTGAGAATATAGCTCCGCTATAAGGTTCTTGAACAGGAACTCAGGATGAACCAGCGGATGACCCAATGACTCAAACAGGGTCTTCTTATACATATCTGATAGAGCTTTTGATACTGCGTGGTCTGAGAATCACTGTATACAGCGGCTTTTTCAGGAAAGCAAGCCTCTTCGCAGCAAGCATGGAAAACCACCTTATCACTCAGCAATGTGCATTGGTTGCTATCCGAGCAATTAGGGTTGGGTTTGACCAACTCTCTCTTGGAAAGCGAGAATTCTCGCCTCGTCACACTACACTATCAAGTCAAAGTTCCCAGACATGACCTTCCGGAGAAACTGGTAAATAGAATACGCGGTACGCCTGCGGCTCTCGGCGCCTCGACTGGATCCAGACCCCGCATTGGAACTTTCCTACGTAGGGAAATAACTATTTAGTTTGGGAGAGTGGTTCCCGGAATAATGATCTCTAAGAGCAAAAGTTGAGGGTTCGAATCCCATTTTCTCTTCTCTGAATTACGAGAGTGATACGAGTTGCTGTCTGCTGCTCTTGCCAACCCATTTCGTGAAATTCCCCTCTAGCTCAAGAAACGAGGTCATAGCCGAGCGGCAGGCCCGCCCTGCGTACTTCTCAACTCCTGAATAAGGAGCTCGAATCTACTGATCCGAGCATTCGCTCGTATTCTGAAAGATGTGTCGTACTAGAGGTGCCAATCAAGCAAGCGCAATCAACAACCCGTCTCCTTGGGGTTCTTGCAGAGAACAGGGTAAGGCGGCCAGAGGAGCGGAATGAAGTTTCAAGATGATGAGGTAGCCGGCTCTCGAGAAAGCGACTTCTCTCTAGCGCCGATACGATCGAAGTGGTAAACCAAAAGTGAACCTGCCAACGACACACCTTTATGTATGACATAGTTTCGACAGGACGGGATGTCTTAGATAAAGCCTAAACTCTGTAAAAAGAAGAAAGGGGGGCACGCACGCACGCACGCACGCACGCACGTATAAACAATAGCTCCTCCCGCAGCAAGCAAGCAAGCAAGCAAGCAAGCAAGCAAGCAAGCAAGCAGTGTTTGCCCATATGATACGTGTTGCATATGGAACGAGGATGGGGGCGTAGTTCAATCGGTAGAACGCATGTTTTGCAAGTATGAAGTTATCGGTTCAAGTCCGATCGTCTCCATTCGTATACAGATTGGCACATTAGATAGAAATCCAGCAGATCCCCCGCCCGGTTCCCCGGGCGACATACGTGCGGACAAAGAGCTGCCTGCCCTCACGGGCAAGCTAACCCGCCGGTTCATCCGGATGAAAACCAACCGGTTCATCCGGATGAAAACCAACCGGTTCATCAAACCCGCCAACCCCTTTTTCATCATGAAGGCCTTCATGATGATGAAAACCGCACGCAGATTATGGCCGGAATTGCCAGGGCAGGCTTGTTGCCTGCGCGCACGCACCCCTTCATGCGGAATTCATTGAAACCAGACACACACGGCACGAAGGCGAGAATTTTGATATCAGGACCAGCGAGCGTGCACTACCTCCCGACCTAACTTTTCTTTTCACTCCCGCCGGATGATGAAAACCGCTTCTTACCGCCCGCTTCTTTTCTTCGGGCACGAGTCCAGAAATGCATGCTGGTGGCGCCCGCCCTTTTGCTTGCCTGCATGAAGGCCAAGAAACTGCCATGAATATCGAGAACAGACAAGGAAGAGCAACAGAATATAAGTACGATTTACGCGCGAATTGATTTTATTTGCTATTTCAATTTCTAGCGTTTTGAGTTTGGAATGAATAATAATATATAATGAGGAAATATTAGTAGCTGTTCGTCTAGTGGGTTTTGTTTCCCTTAGTCAAAACACTCTAAGTGACATTTTCAGAGCGACTTTTAGGGCAAAAAGCGAAGCTATTTAAACAGATTTATAGCATTTTCCCAGTTCCTAGGAAGCTCTGTGGTCTGAGCCCGAGGAATGGCATGAATTACTATTACTCAGTCTGCGTTTAAGTACGTAAATGATTGCGGAATCCTTTTTCAATGGGATAGTGGAGCGTCGCGCATTGTCGTACGAATAAACAGTATAAGCCTCGCTGTGTTAAGAAATGGAACTTTAGTTGAAAGCACCGTTAGCCATTTGAGAGCATTCTCGCCTCTGAGAATAAGACGAGATAGTGAGTCGTTCCCGCTCTCCAGTCAGTGACGAATTTGGCGGCTTTTCCAGCAGCAGTGGAACGAAACATCAGTCCACACTGATCTAACCGAGCATGGTTTTCTTAGAAGGAGGGAAAGGGGGATTCCAGGAGTTAGCTGACACTTCCAAAGGAGGGGAGGAAAGCCGTAGGGAAAACTGCAGCGAAAAGAGCTCGGGTCCGCCCTATGCATGTAATAATGCTGCCCATGACTGGAGTAGCGAAATTATTGTCAAAAAGAGCAAGCAGAGCTCTTCTTTTCTTTTCTTTCCGCGCTGGCTGAGATGGATGATAATCCTTTGGCCCTGCCTTTCCTTTCACGGTTGTCTTGCCGCTGGGTGTCCTGGCAGAACCTTGCCATTCCACTCGTGGTAGGTGGTGAAATCTCTGTCTAAATCATCGAAGAAAAGTCGAGTCGATTTTTTCGTGCGTGCTGCATCGGTAAAAAACCCCCTAGGAATATGTCGTCTATTTGCCTGCCAACAAAACGATTACACTTCAGTCATACCTTTCAGTTCAGTGTTGCTCGAACTATGCTATCCATGATGGGTAGCACATCCTGCTCTTCTGTATCCACATCAATCGGTCCAGAACCAGGTGTAGCTATTTGAAAAGTTTATGTCCTTAATCTTTCAAGGAGAAAAATATGGCTGCTTTGCCCTCAACAGATCCATCGACTCCATTACTTGAGAGGGCTAACAGCCAGCCAGCCAGCCAGCAGTGGGCTTATAGTTTAATTGGTTGAAACGTACCGCTCATAACGGTAATATTGTAGGTTCGAGCCCTACTAAGCCTATTTACTTGCCATACCTAACTCGCCAGTCTTTCACTACTTTGCTGCGCCCAGCAAGCAAATTCCGTTCTCTGAGCTTTGCTTCTCTTCCTTGGTTACCACTGTATGGAGTATAGCCAAGCGGTAAGGCATCGGTTTTTGATACCGACACGCAAAGGTTCGAATCCTTTTACTCCAGGATCCTAAGGCGGCATTCAAAGCATTGCTCATTCATAGCCTTCTTGTCTGAGTCATTCTTCTCACTCGGCTTGGAAGGCATCGCCGCCTTTCATCGGCAACGCCGCATGCCTCGCTCTTCTTTCTTGGAGAAACGTTGCCTTTACGGAACGGATACTTCTTGCATGCATTAAGCCATGCGAAGAAGGAATGAGTGCAACCAAGTGCTACCATGTGCAAGGACTAGGCGAAGCGATGGACCCCGCACAGACAGTTAAACAAACGCCTTCAGCGATGAACCGCAGGCAGTGAGATACCAAAGATATGATCTATTGAGCAAGATCCAAGATCGACTGAGCCTGGAGTGATGGGATCTGAAAAACCAACCTATAGAGATAGGCCCAAGGTCTGACTTGGCTAGCTGTTCTGAAAGAAATAGGTGCGGAAAATCTAATTTGGTAATGTTTCAATGGAAATCCAACTAGATAGTGGCGAAGCTACGTCATTTTACTCTGATGCGTATCCTAACATACATACATACATAATAGTACCATGTACGGCATCGGTACTGATACCGATGGTTCTTTTGAATTATATGCCGCCTGTTCTACTCCAACATCCTCGAGATCTGGAAAGCAGAGTATTATGGATGAGGAAGAACCCTGGCAATAGACATGTATGGACTTGGAGAGAGGCCTATTCTAGGTCGTCTCGACTATTCCGGTGATAAAACAAGGTAAAGAGACCCGCAACCTCTTCGTACCAAGCCAGGTAATCAGGAGAAAAGGGATTCGAACCCTTAACCTTTGGTTTTGGAGACCATTGTTCTACCATTGGAACTATTCTCCTGAAATTAAATAATTACTTACGAGCCGGCCGGTTACTTTGCCTTTATTCCTTGGCGTTGAACCGTGCGGCTTCATCAAGCAAGCAAGCAAGCAAGCAAGCAAGCAAGAAGGCGGTTCATGCGGAAGAAGCGGTTCATCGTGCTTGCTTCATGTGGATTTCTAGGCCTTCATGCGGTGATATACAACGGCAGCAAGCAAGCAAGCAAGCAAGCAAGCATGAAGGCCGATATCGTCGTTCTTTGGCTTGTGCCTGCCTTTTGGCCGGCTTCATCCGGCCGGGCCGGGCCGGGCCGGGCCGGGCCGCCGCCCCTATTTATTTGATGAATCCCGTCCCGCAGTTTATGCTAAGACAGTGTGCGAGGGGCGCATATAGTCAGCTGCTCACAACCAACCTACTTTCGTCTTGAAATGCCTTCTTAAGGCACTTTCCTCTCACTAGGTGAAAAGAAAGGAGTTTGCAGAAACGAATTGGAAAGGACCTCAAAGAAAGCAGCAAACCAATGGTACGCTAATTTACTTGGTCCTATCGATTTCTCACGTTAATAATAACCAAACGTGAAGTGGCCCGGTTAAGGTAGGGTTGTAGCGCCTGAAATTGCCTACCTCTATGTATGAAGAAGATAATGAACCAAATGTCATCTAGCAGCGCCATACCACTTAAATGAGATTAAGGTTTGGCTCCGACACTCCAACATGCCGACCGAGAATTCCCGGAGAACAACACCGTTCTATGAAACATTCAAGGAAGGTTTGTGTGCACCGAAGGGGACTTGAACCTCTAACCACCTGGTTCGAAGCCAGGTACTCTATCCGATTGAGCTATCGGTGCTGCCTGCTGCTTTCAGAACACGCTTTCCCTGTCTATCTTTGGTAGGCGATTTGCTGGTTTCTGGAGCACCGCTTGTTTAGCAGGTGGATCCAGAGTGCCAAAGAAAAGAAGAGCGGTTTTCCGCTTCTTCCGCCGGCCGCAGGTCAGCCTCTGAGGGCGCATCCCGGGCTTGTCCACGTCAACGCTATAGGTGACTTGTTCAGGAGGCAGCTTTTCTTTTCGGGCTGGTCCTCGTGGATGGTTCTCTAACCTTCCACACACTGTTAAGGAATGACCTAGTCATGTAATAGGGTCTCTTAAAGGAAATTATGCGGGTAGGTACTTGCAGCTCATAGAGGGCACGCACGCACGCACGCACGCACGCACGCACGCACGGGTGTTGAGACTTCGCCAGCCCAGCCCAGCCCAGCCCAGCCCAGCCAACATGGGTGCTGCTTTCGCGCTCCTATGCAGCAGCAGAAAGCCATTCTGTTAATGAAAGCGGCGAGTCATGCCACGATGAACCGCTTCATCGAAAAGCGTTAGTGAAAAGTACAGCGCGCAGCCGGAATATTATTATTATTCGTTACTCATTTCATGACTGAAGCGCCAGCCAAAAAAACAAAACAAACAAAAAACTAGCACCTTTGAAAACAAAAGTGGTAGGGCCAGGAAGCCACCTGGCAATAGGAAAGTGCACGAATCGAGATCCGGCCTCTCCTCATTACGAAGAACCGGCAGATTCAGGTAGCTTGCCGGCCAAGTGAAGTGGTAGCTTGCCTAAGGCAGGTTCCTGTTCTTACAAGGGGTCTTCCGGGCTTCTGACAATGAATTTTCGAGGATTCTAGGGATAACATTGTTGAGCGAACACTGGACGTTGACATTTATAGGAAGGTACTACTTTGGGCGATCTTCAACAAAGTTGTGCTAATAGGCCTTCAAGCAAGTAGGAACCTGTATGTCGATAAGGTTTGTGCCTTGTTTAGGGATAGGTATCCGCTCTTGAAAATCACCGGCCCGCCCCTTCCACCCATCATAGTGCCCCCTCGTCCGTTACTTTACCTCAGTGCTCTCCTGCCCGCGTAACATTATGAAAGGGTTGAGAACAGCAACGGCGACGGTATAGCAAGAGAAAGCTAGAGAGAAAGGGCTATGGGAATGTGAAGGACTCCCTTCGTTGAAAAAGAAAGTGTCGATTGTCTATTCTTTAGGCACTCGCGGGAGACTAATCTCTCCTAGAGAACACGTGTGGGAAGTATTCGTTTCTAATAATCCCAAAGTCTTTAAGGTTTTGACCATTTTGTGTAACCATTAGGATGCTCCGAAAACACTGGAGTACAGGAAGGAAACACTGGTGTCAAAGCATTCTTTGGGAACCACATCCTGTTCTTCCTAGATGGATGATTTGCCCCGTTTGATGCCGTCGTGTGAAAGTTGTTTTCATGATTTAGGAATTCAACTGATTTTAGGTAATCCATCTTTATGTGGCACGACATGAAAGGTGCTATGAAAAACACGTAACCGACCGAATTACGTGAAATGGATAAATCAATCTGGTTAGGGCATTCTTTAGAACTTACTTCAGGAAGAATCATCCAGGGCTGCGGTTGCGGTTTCTTCTTTCTTGTATTCATAACTTTTTTCTATTGCTTTTTCGGCGAAAAGGCAAGCAAGTTTTACCTGACTTAACTGAAAAGCCTAGAAGTGTTTGTAATGCACAGCATCCTTAGCTCAGTCGGATAGAGCAACAACCTTCTAAGTTGAAGGTCACAGGTTCAAGTCCTGTAGGATGCGGAAAGTGCACATTAGATTATATACCTACGGAATGCTTTGCCCTTGTTCAGGGCGGGCTAGCGGGTTCTTCCTTTCAACCGAACCTGCATCATGCTTCGGTCACTTTTCGCTATATTGGTATATGGGATTACTTGCCCCTTTTCACTTCTTTTTAAACAGCCATGATTATAAAGAACCAATCTCAGATTTTTATGAAACCCTGCCTGAACTGAACTTTATCATGGCTTGCAGTCCACTTGAATAATTTGCTACTGTTCTATCAGTTTTCAAACGGATACATAGATTTTGAACATCGAAGAAAGAAAGCATATTATGCGCCGCTCTACCGTATGAAATGGAAAAAGGAAAGAAAGAGTATTATTCCAAAAAGGAAAAGAAAGTCATTTTTTAAAGATTACCGAATACAAGCGCACATTCGGGCTATTAGGGACCCCCAACTCCATATTATTAAAGATATTTATACGGATTTAGACGCGGAAGGGCTATTATTGATTTGGAAAAAACACTTTTATTCTTGAAGATTGCTTGTAATGCGATTGGATCTATCATTCGTAAGGAGGGCCATTTATTGTTGGTGAATATTGATCTTTTGTACGATGACACAATGAAAAAAATGGCGAGAAGGACCAATTAAAGTCATATCAATTCCAAATGGATTGGTGGTTTCTTAATCAATTGGGAACATATGAAACATGAAGAACGCTTTAAGTATTCATCCACGTGGCGGCATTCTAGTCTACGTTTTTTAAAGATGTAAAGATATTTCGAAGGACTGATAACATGCTAAATTTCAGATAGTTTAGTTATACCGAATGCACGTAAAGATTTCATAGCTATATTTGAAGCTAATTGATCATGAATATTTATTGCATTCCTGGTGGATTCTACTCTCCTAGAGGGATTACATAGGTTAGTTATTTATCTCATTCTGGTAAATAATGATTCCGTGTGGTTCACAAATCCATTTTGCTAATTGGTCACGAAAATAGTCATTCATTCGAAAAAGGCTTGAGAACCCAGCAGAAAAGCCAGTAAAATAAGGAAAATTCAAAAAAGAAAAAAGAATACCCACTAGAAAGGATGCTAGTTGCTGTCTCTCACCTCTTCAGAGCGGCACCAGAAATCAAGCAAGAACCAGTATTATTCGTCACCTTACTATGCGTCCCTTTGCCATTCTTTGCGATGGCGAAAGCGGCTCCAGATGAGAAAAAGAGCCCAGCACAGCCCTGGAATTTGGGCTTGATACACTGGGAGGTTATAAACAGTCACACCCGCAGAGAGCGGCTGGGCGGTAAGTTGGAGGGAGTTTTCTGCAACAACTTTAACTTTCGCAGCTAACAGAAATCTCCTCTGTCCTAGAAGATGACGTTAGATCAAACCTATGCTCTCAGGCGCTTCTAACGTCCTACAAAACCGAAATCAAGTCAACAACGCCGCAAGCAATTAGTGACCTCAGTTCAGCTAGCAGGAAATATGATACTGGGATAGGGTAGCAGGCACTATCGCGAGGCGCTCCCCTATCCCAATGGGACTACAGGAAAGTCCGCAATGCAATATTGTGGAGAATGAATTAACCCCATTAAGGCAACCACGAAAGCATACCGCTTACGGTTTGATGAGTCTGATCTCGAGCGAGAATGAATTATCATTTTGTTCTGAGAATTCATCTGTTGGCTCAGCTCCTGGGGATGTAGAGGGCTAAAAGTAACAACAACTTGGTTATGGAAAATTGTCTTCAATTAAGTCATTTTTTATCCTATACGTCGGGGCGGGGTCCGCCCCCTCCCACGCCAATTGAACCAGTTAAAGGGAAGACAAGATCGACCCTCAACCATGCTGCTTTTACGGCATGCTCTTCCTTTCTTCCTGTGCTTGTTCTCTTCAGTCTAAGCTACGTAACTCCTCCCTTCAGTCCAAACCTTCGTCCCAATTCGTAAGCCTTCGCTTGACCGCAGTCCCTCGGTAGAAATGGGTTTGGTTTTCCCATAGCCATGATCTGTAGCCATCCTTTGTCCTATTTGTCAGTTGCGGATAACGGGAGTCGAACCCATATCCTCTGCTTGGAAGGCAGATAATCTACCGTTAATCTATATCCGCCTAAGTTTCGTTTCCGAAAGGAGGGGTATTATGAAGAAAGAGATCATTCCTATAATACAAATCGGCCGAAGCGCGGGGCCTTCTATGCGCGCGCAAAGACTTTGCCCCGCTCAAGCACCTAGTAGAATGCGAGTGATGGATCATTTGTGTTCAATTCGTTTCATATACGATAATTCATGGAACGCTATCGATGAAAATTTTCTGTTCGTATCTCTCCAATTCAAGAGCAATCAAGCCAAACTGCAGAGCCACCATTCGACCCTGCCTCTACAGGTACAAAGAAGGATGTAGCGGGAAGGGAAAAGGGCCTAGAAAGAAAGTCTTATGTCCTTGCAGCAAGCAAGTCGCAGCAATGCAATGAAGGCCTTCGCTTTGTCGTCGTCTTTCGATCTATACGTTTTTCGAACTCCAATGCTTGCTTGCTTGCTTGCTTGCTTGCTTGCTGCTTTAGGCTTTAGCGAGGTTCATGAAATCTCGAAGAAAGCAGCAAGCAGCTGGGGTCTTTGAATAGTTAACGTCTCACAGGTCATGAGGCGGCTCGAAAGTCAAAGAATGTATATGATACTAACCGTACATTTTCCCTTCCCGCGCTGGTAGCTCAACTGTTAACCGCTTCATCCGCGATTGGTCTACGGTTTCAATCCCTTCATGCGCTTCATGAAGAAGCGCTTCCTCCTCGCGCATAGCGCTTCATCCGGCCGGGCCGGGCCGGGCCGGGCCGGGCCGGCATTTACCCAACTTGGAATTAACTTCATCAAGTCAGTACAGTTAACGAAAGGACGCTGGCGCTTCCCTTTGAGATTCCCTCCAGCCACAGGTTCCCCTACGACTACCATGTTACGACTTCACCCCAGTCACTGACCCAACCGTGATATGCGCCAAGAAGACCACCAATACCAAAATGGGCCACACTCAACTAGGCATGGAACACTTTAGTAATGGGTGATCTCTGGTCGATGCTTCGGGCGAAACCAATTCCCAGGGTGTGACGGGCGGTGTGTACGGGGCCCGAGTACATATTCACCGCGGCATGCTGATCCGCGATTACTAGCGATTCCAACTTCATGTTCTCGAGTTGCAGAGAACAATCCGAACTGAGGCAATCTTTCTGGATTCGCTCCGCCTTACGGCCCTGCTTCCTATTGTAATTGCCATTGTAGCACGTGTGTAGCCCAGCCCATAAGGGCCATGCGGACTTGACGTCATCCTCACCTTCCTCCATAGTAGAACTACGGGCAGTCTCTTGTGAGTGCAACATCGGCACAGAGGGAGTGTCATCAATCCTGGCTAACCGCTGACTGAACACAGATTCATGGGCAGGTACCGATGAAGCGGCTCACTTACCACCGGCTCGCTCGTCGGAACCTCAAGTTCGTCGGAAGCCAGCCCATGTTCTATGTTCCTGCTTGCCGAGGGTGAATGATGACATTGATCCTCTGGGAGCAGCATATCTTAGCAACACAAAACGAGGGTTTCGCTCGTTATAGGAGTTAACCAAAAACGTCTCACGACACGAGCTGACGACAGCCATGCAGCACCTGTATGAATTTTCGTTTCATCCCGTTAAGGACAAGCACACCGGTTCATATGTCAAGTGTTCATACGTCAAGTGTTCATATGTCAAGGGCTGGTAAGGTTTTGCGCGTTGTATCGAATTAAACCACATGCTCCACCGCTTGTGCAGGCCCCCGTCAATTCCTTTGAGTTTCAGTCTTGCGACCGTACTCCCCAGGCGGAGTGTTTAACGCGTTAGCTGGGCCCCCGATCCGCGGACCAAGGACGAACACTCATCGTTTACGGCATGGACTACCAGGGTATCTAATCCTGTTTGCTCCCCAAGCTTTCGCACCTCAGCGTCAGTAGAGACCCAGAAAGCTGCCTTCGCTACTTCGGCGTTCCTTCGTATATCTCCGGATTTTATCCCTACACACGAAATTCCACTCCCCTCTGTCCCACTCGAGTAAATTGGTTTTGAAAGCATTCCGCCAGTTGAGCTGGCGCCTTTGACTTTCAACCTGATTCACTGCCTACGTGCCCTTTACGCCCAGTCATTCCGAATAACACTTGCCCCCCCCGTCTTACCGCGGCTGCTGGCACGGAGTTAGCCGGGGCTTCTTCTTCGAGTCTTGTCATAATCGCGTACTCGACGAAAGAGCTTTACAAGCGGCATTGCCCTTCCTCGCGTTAGCGACGTTTTTCACTCACTCACGCGATATTGCTGGATCGGGCTTTCGCCCATTGTCCGATATTCCCCACTGCTGCCTCCCTACGGAGTCTGGGCCGTGTCTCAGTCCCAGTGTGGCTGATCGTCCGAAAAGATCAGCTAAGCATCTGCGGCTTGGTCAGCCTTTACCCAACCAACTACCTAATACTACGCAGGCTCATCAAACAGCGCTTTTTAGCTTTATCGAAAAGCAGCAAGCAAGCAAGCAAGCAAGCAAGCAAGCAGCAAAGCTGCTTTCGTTTCTTTGGGATTCGGCCCAAACTGTTTGGCAGATTCCCACGCGTTACGCACCCGTTCGCCACTTTGTCTTCAACTGTTCTATAGACGAAAACAACGTTCGACTTGCATGTGTTAAGCATATCGCTAGCGTTCATTCTGAGCCAGGATCAAACTCGGTTTTTTGGTCAATTTCTGCCATACGAGGCAGGTTGATGAATTCATGTGCAATATTTGAATTTTGGTGTGACTCTTGGTTGGAGAAGGCCACACCACAGTTGGTCTCTTCTCCATAAGCCGGACCGCCAACGTCAAGGCGAGATCACATTGGTCCAGTCCCCGCATAGCCAGTGGAAGGGTGAGGTGCATCCACTCAGATAGCATGGGGAGGTCGAATGACTGCGGCCACGTCAATCCGCTTCTTTTCTTTTCTTGTTGGGCCGCTAGCAATTGTCTAGCTTCTGCTACCAACTCCCCCATCGGGCCGTCTGACTTTACCGTAGCCGATAAGTAGCGTTAATCGTCTTCATCGCGCTGATGAAGCAGCGGGTTCATCCACCACCTTGGTTCTTCCCCGCAAGCAACTTCCGCCGTATTATCCATAGCTGTTCATCAAGAAGGCCTAGAGTTAGTTTTCCGATAAGATTCAAGCTACAATTTCAAACAGCACCTTTTCTTCATGAAGCGCAAGAAAACTGCACTGCGGAAGAAGAAGAAGCGGTAAAAAGTGTAATATAAATGGCTACCAAAGTTCTTCTTTTGAACTTTCAAGAAGGCCTGAATATTCATGGATTATTATACGATAATCTTTAATGCGGCTCAGATTGCGGAAAGAATTGAATGCTGGAATTTCGAAATTCCGTTGGTAAAATTCAGAAGGATCATGCAAGAAGGCAATATCATCTTCTGGCCATAATCTGCGAATCCAGCAAAGCAAAGCAAAGCAGCACTTTTCTTTTCACTTTAAACCGAGCCGGCGGCAATCTTGATGAATCACTGGCAAGAAGATGCTTTGCACTTTTCTTTCCACTTTAAAGCAGCAATCTTTGAACTCGGAAATGGCACTTTTCCCTGCAAGCCTGAAACGCACGCCTTCCCCAAAAGAAAAGCGGAACCACCTAACGAGTATTTTAAACAGCAAGCATGATGAACCGGCATGTTCATCAAACCAAACAGGTTCTTCATGCATGCATGAAGGCCTTCATGATGATGAAAACCGCTTCATTGGAATGTCACCGTCTCATTGACAACACGAATGATAACGAATTGACAATATGAATAGTCACGTTAGTTTCCCATTCTTAAGCATGGATTATTATACAATAATCTTCATTTGCTTTTTTACTGTTGACAACATGTAGTGCGGGGGCAGGGTTTGAACCCGCAGTCTTCAGGTCATGAGCCTGACGAGTTGGCCATTTACTCCACCCCGCAAGCAAGCAAGCAATTGATCTCTCTCTAGCGAATCGGAATTTATTTTAGAAAAAAAGAAGCCGGCCAACTCCTATTCAATCTACTTGTGCGGGGGAATGTTTGCTTGCCCGCAGACCCAACTCCACGTGTTATTGATCGCATTTCCCGCTGTCCGTCCAAATGAACTTGCACTACTGGTTATTAAAGCAGCATTGATGTTACCTTAAAAGCAGCAAGCGCGCAAGAAAAGAAAAGAAAAGAAGCAAAAACTAGCACTCCCTTACCGGCTAGGTCTCTCCCGGCAGGCCACTGCCGCATTCCCAAAAAGCAATGTATGGGTTTCTTCCATCACGTCACTGTCGCATCGCTCGTGCTTCGCACTCGCTCGGAGGAAATGGGATTCGAACCCATGATACAAGAAGATTGTATGTTGATTTAGCAAACCAATGCCTTAAGCCGCTCAGCCATACCTCCGGTTGGGATGGGGGATTCATCAAGCCCCCATCCCGAAGTGCGTGCGTGCGTGCGTGCGTGCGTGCGTGCCTACTTGGGCCAGCATGCACCTATTCTTTCTTTCTTTATCATCTTTATTTCCCAGATCTACAAGGGTATCCCTCTTCTCACCTGCATCTTATTTTTTGGGTTTCCTATTTGTGCGTGCTGCTTTAAGTAGTTTCATCTATCCACTTCTCCAGACACAGTATCTTAAGTACCAATGATGGTGGCCACATCTGCTGGCATGTGATTTTTGAACGTAAAGTCAGGTCCTTGTAAATAGGCGAAGCCAGGTGCTCTTATTTTACAACAATAAAGACGATTAGTTCCATTACTGACTGAGAACACACCAGATTCTCCTTTAAGTACTTCAGCTACAGTATAGATAGAAAAAGCTGGTACAGAAAACCCTTCTGTATAAGGTTTGAAATGGTGAATTGGAGATTCCATAGATTATTTCATTTAAGGTCATGATGAAGGACATGGCTTACGATCATCGGCTTTAATCGTGCCGCTGAGCATTTAATTAGGACGTTATACGATGATTCAAATACTTTATCACGTCTCTTCAATGCGAATACAATAACGATCGTGGCGATCTCCCCTGGTACCCACTAGTACATCGGAATCCGATTAGTCATGAACATCGTGAGGTGCTGCTTTTCACAAATCCCAGCATACTCCCGGTTGGGATAGGTAGGCCCCTTCTAGGGCTTTCCCCCCCTCTGAGCCGTACGTGAAAGTTTCCCTTCATACGGCTCGAATGCATTCCCAGAGGCCCGCCCCTGTAACGCGTCTGCAGGCACTTGGAGATGAAGGGCATTCCTGGTTCATGCGTGAGCGTCCATAGCACCAGATTTTGGATTGATTGGCGGCGATCCGGCTGGCTCATTTTCCGCCAGCACAAACAGAAAAATCTTTTTGCTTGCCTCAGGCCACTTACCGCGTGGCCCGCGGCGGGCGGAGAGCGACCGTGACCAGTGGAGTCAGAACGCGCGCTACATCCGTAGCAAACAAACAAACAAACAAACAAACAAAAGGGATGTAGTTCCGACGCGCGCGTAGGTTGAGGGCTTTCATCGTGCGTGCGTGCGTGCGTGCGTGCGTGCGTGCTAGGTTGTTGGCCAAGACTAGTTACTAGTCCGCCAATTTCTTTCTAGATCTCCATACTTCCGTACCGTCACAATCTTATGAAAAAAGGCGGCAGGTTGTTCATCTTTCTTAGAGCGCTGCTTTGCCCCTCTGTGCTGCTGCTTAAAGCCTTTATGCTTCCCTCAATTAATCGATTTGTGCCACTTTACCACCTTTCAATTCAATTTGATTCAAAAAGTCAGGTCACGTACTCTTATCTAAGCAGGCTCGGCCCTTGCTTTTCGGGTCTTTCTCCACCCATACCTCGTTACATGCCTAGCCCTTACGGACGCACAGATGAATATGGGCTTACCATGTTCCATCAATGGCATCTAACCTATGCCGATTTCGGCGGACTGTGCTCTACCCCGGTGAACCCATGCGGTTTCGACGTGCCCAGAGGCCAAAGGCGAATCCGTTCACGGTCCGTCAGACTAACCAGTCGAAGATGGCCCTAGCCTTGCCTCGGTCATGCTTTACTAGGCTTATACACATTTGCTTACGCTGTCCCCTCTTCAGCTCACCCCAGCCCCCATCTTGAGGGACGTTGCCCTCAAGGCTTCACACCAAGTCTTTACAGTCAAAGCGTGCTTGAGCAAGGTCAGGCAGAACCGTTGCCCGATGGGAACCTCCCCCATATTGCTATCGATGTCTTCATGTCGCACAACCTCTTAACATTACACCACTGAATCCCCGATCCAAAGCTTACTATGCAGTGACGGTACCGATATCCACTAATCATTATTTCCAGATACGGTTGTTGGTCGGCGTTTCCTCCGATTCGTCAATACGAGAAGCAAATTACTATGTGAATGAAAAAGTGTCTCCACTCAAGCCCAGAGGCAGATCTTATGCCACTCCACCTAGTCATATATAACTAGCGTACATCCTAGCTCCCGAGACCCTTTCATAGGATTCCAAAAGTTTTTCTCGCTCTTCAGAAGCCCACGGAGACAGAGTTGATGCTCCCACGTCCATGACATAAATAGTTAAAGCAGGTAAATAATTTGGGATTCAAGTTGTTTCACAAAATAACACTCATATATATTAAGCTCATAACGGTACCTCACAATTGCAAGGTCTCTCTACAGCTGAAGGATAAGCGTGTTCTTAGGCCATCATGGGAACGTAGATAGGGTTGAAAGTTACTCGATGCCAGCTGTGCTGCTGCTGTGTTGCACACGTTCACTCGCATCACATACACAAGTGCTCTCTGAACCGTGCGGGATGGTCACCCATCACACGGCTCTCCAACTTGAGTTACCCGAAGCGTTATCATGGTTTAGTTTCCGCCTCGCCAAAGAACTCCTGCCCATGAGCATTTAGATGACATCAGGACTAGAGCCTTCGTTTGTGAAGTCAACAAAAAAGCAGCGAACGTGGGTCGAAGGCCCGAAGGGCTGGGGAGAGTGCGGGGCGCGGCAAGCGCTTCTTTACCTCGCAAACAGCAGAATTGGGAGGGAGATAAAGCGGTTCATCAAACCCGCCAACCCCTTTTTCATCCGGTTCATCATGAAGGCGCTGAGCCGTGCTCTGGCCAGGACGGAAGGACCCTGGAAGTCATTCTGGCAACATCTTCGAAGGGTGTGGGGTTGACTGGCCAATTCCCGTTCCGACTGGCACAAACTCTGCCGGATGATGAAAACCGCTTCTTCGGCCGCTTCCCCCGGCGCTGCTCAAGTGTGCGGCGTCGGTCTGTCCGCCAATTTAGGCCCCTTCCCTTCCCTTCCCTTCCCTTCCCTTCCCTTCCCTTCCCTTCTGCGACACTAGCAGCACCCTATGCTTACACGGTTCCCGAAGCAGAAGGTAGGCAGGTACTATGAGCCCTCTGTCCCACACATCTATCCGGAAGTGCGGTTCACCGGTTTCACCGAATGCTCCTATTTCTCTAGCGGTTCATCCGGGTGAAGCGGCAAAGGTCGTGTGAGTGTGTGGTTACGCTTCAGATGTTTGCTATGCCCATATTGAATCCCAGTTTCCCTTATCCCCGGTGCACTCGCTTTGGATCCTCAACACACAGGGAGAGACGCGGTAGGGAGAAAGCCCGGCGCTGCCCAACACGTCCGGCTGATCGTTCCGCTGGCATCTCGCATTCACGATACTCCCCGTTCAACTGCCACTCAAGAGTGTAGTTGGAGATACGCTAAGAGTTGGCTATTCCCGGTTATCTCCTTTTATGACATGCTGTTGCCGTCGTCATATCCTATACGTCGATTAGTAATATCCGCTCTGCCGTGGGTTTTTGCAGTGCCCACAGGAGGACTTCATTCGGTGACTTTTCACGGTCGCCCTCCAAACGATCAGAATGAGGTAAAGCTTAGAAATACGTTTTATACTCGATTAATTTTTCCGTGCCCCTAGTTGGGTAGGCGTCGGTCCCTCGCTGGCCGGATCCCCCCAACGGAACCGTACGTGCAAGTCTCCCCGCATACGGCTCGCGCCATTTTTTATAGGTCAGGTGGGGTTCAGCGGCCCAGCGTTCATTCGCTGGTGAAACGTATCTCGTTTGGTAGCTTATGCGCGTACGATTGGATTGCTGCCCGCCCCCTTGTTTCGTAACTCTCTTCCAGGGTCCCTCTGTTGGTTGTTAAAGAGGATACTTCCCTTGGAGGGAGGGGGAAAGCAAATTATCCTCCCTGTGGGCAGCGCCCGCCGCCTGTCGTCGCACCGTAAACCCGCCAAGGCCCTGGCCTTGGGCCCGGAGGAACCAACCCGTGGGCCTAGCCACGGCGGTAAGGCCGGCTCCTCATTCTCACTCCTTTCTCCAGCAGGCAGCTTGAACAGAAGAAATCGGCCTCCTCATTCCCGTCAAATGACCCGGCCCTCCCGGCTCGACCGCTTGCTTGGTTACGTTTCTGTAGTTTCGTCGGTTCCCGTCCCGGCTTTTCTTGTATGCTTTCGGCAAGCAAAAAAAACGCTAGCGGGCCTACCACGCTTCGCGCCTGCGTCTTTGCCAGACAGTATTTGCCAGTAGTGCCATCCCACCCGACCTGAGGATTTAGTTTGTCCCTTGCGGGCAGGCAGTTGGTCTACCCATCCCAACATGAAACAAGTGTAAGTTGAAACGAAACCTCGGGCCGGTTACACGTTCCACTGTGCCGAAATGCGGAGGGTGCTGGTCGTAATAGTTACCCCGCGGGGTATGCGCGTGCGCTCTTGACGGGCACTCCAGGACCCGCCAACGCGTTCTTGTTTCCGAGAACCCCCGGGGAACCGTTGGCTCGCTCGTGAGATAACCAAAATCGGAAGTAGAGGACGGCAGGTTCTCCCGCACTCATTTATTCTGACCTCTGATACAGATAACGAGGCCACCTTTACGACCTTCTCCCTTCCTTCCCTTTTTAGGTTCGCCTCACTTGAGTTGCTCGACAAACCGAACTCGGTGCTTACGACGCGGAAGTTGCCTTCGCGCGCCGCCCGTGCCAGGGAACAAGCGGAGCATCGCTAACGGCTTTCATCCGGCCGACTCGGCGCCAGCAGCTTCATGCCGCACTAGAATAATCCAATATGCGGTTCCGCACGTTCTACCGCTTCTCCATTCGTTTCCGATACTGATCATGAAACACCATAAACAGCAAGGTGCTAAAGTCCAGGATTCGAAGTGAAATTCTTGATTTGCCTGTTAGACGCCGTATTGAACCATTCTTGCTTGTTCCTCCCACCAGCCCACGACCGGACTCGAACCGGCTAGTTTCCCGCCAACCCGGGTGGTACATAGGAATGCTCTATCCTTTGAGCTACGTGAGCCAAAATAGCCACTGCTGTTTCTATTACTAAAAAATTGTTCTCCGCGGGCTTTCATCGTGCGTGCTAGGTTGTTGGCCAAGACTAGTTACTAGTCCGCCAATTTCTTATTGTTAGAAAAAAAGAAGCTGGTCATCATTTACTAATATCCAGGACTTGTCGTAGTCAGGAACCAGGTCGCTAGGTAGTTTCTGACGATATGTTTTGTTCCGAATTCATTCGGGATACCACCATTAGCAATATAAGAGGATCCAACAATCAATCAATCAATCGCGCGCGGGGAACCAAAGGAAACCATTCCCGCCCTTGCCCTTAAGGCTACCCTGCGGACCGGGACTTGATACCAACTAGCGCGAACTCCCTTTACCTAATGCCGCCTTTACGGGCTTAGGAGCTTTGCGGGTTTCCGGGCCTTTGGCGGGATGCGGTAGTATTTCTAGTAACCGGCAGGGTCGAGTTATCGGTTCAACGTGAAAGAATTTTGTATATAAGTGCGCATTCTGTAAAAGAAAAAACGCTTTGCGTTTCCATTCTGGACAAACTGCCATGAATACCAAAAACAAGAAAGAAAGGATTCATTGAGTACGTATTTACCAATAGTATCGTTGTCCTTGCCTGGTAGCTTTGTAGCAGGTGCTTCTGGTCGTTTTCCAGGGTCGAAAGGAACCGCTATAGTAACCATCACGTGCGTTTCATTCTTTTTCATTTTATTCCTGACCGTCTTTCATGAAGTCGCACTGGGAGCCAGTGCTTGCTATATAAAGATTGCTCCATGGATTTCCTTGGAGATGTTCGATGCTTCCCGGGGCTTCCTTGGCGACCGCGAAGCCACCGGATGAATTGCCGGATAGATAGATTATCCGGACGCTGCTGTTGCTCCGTGGCGAGACGGGCTCGACTCACTCTATGGGATAATTTCCTCCCCTAGAGCCTCATAGCATGTCGAGAAAGGGGCCTACTGGACTCCGCCCGCCGAAAACTGCCCGCCCTCCCTTGGCGGCTCCCGACCGTGTCTCCAAGACACAGGTGAGGCTTACGGATCACGAACTACAGATCGGTGGAGAAGGGATCCCGGCTAGCGTCAGGCGAGGTCCCATATACAAAGTATATGTACACCTCCACGCCGGCCGCAATACAGGCTATGGATAAGGCGCATCCCTCGCACATGCGCAGCAAGAGGGCGCAGATGCCTGGACAAGGAAAGGCCTGAGTCCGATAAGGACAGCACACACACCATTGGCAAGCGCACTGTGCTTCAACAAGTGAGAGTATTCGGTGGAACCGGTGAACCATACATTCGCCAGCTGCTGGTTAAATGCGTGGGGCAGAGGGCCCACAGTACCCGCCTCTTCGATCGGCAAAAACAACCAACCGGGAAGCGCCGCTTGAATCAACAGAAGGGAAGGGGCCTAAGTTGGCAGATGCCGTACACTCGAATGAGACGCGGGTGGGACCTTCCTGTTCTTCCTGGACACACGGAAGAAGAAGAAGTTATCCCTCTACTAACCGTAATCCCAAGTTGGTGAGCCGTGTGATGGGCGACCATCTTACACGGTTCGGAGAGCACTTGATTATGCCACTCGGGCGAACGCGTTGTGGTACGGATAAAAAACAAGCTCGCTTGATTTGCAGAGGGAAAGGCCCGGTGAAGTAACTTCCGACCCGGTGTTCGATAGTCCGACTGTAGTTATGTCAATTGTGGTGACATTCGTCAGTAGCTTGGTTTATCTCTATCTCATTTCATATATGTCCGAGGATCCGCATAGCCCCTGATTCATGTGTTATTCACCCATCTCTACCTCTTTTACGCTAATGTTGGTTATTGGAGATAACTTCATTTAATTACTTCCAGGACGGGAGGGAGCAGGTCCCGTTTTATATTTGTCGATTAATTTTCGGTTCGCATGACTTTAAGCTAATAAAGCAGCTATCAAAGCTATGCTTGTCAATTGAGTAGGTGATTCCGGATCAGCCCTCGGGATTATTGGTCGTTCCACTCCCTCTTAAGTAGTAGACTCTCCTACTACTTTCGCTTGTGCTAGTGTTTTCTCTGAACCCAATCACTATTTTCTTTCTCGTAATACGGGATTTTATGCCACAATTGTTATTCGTATCTCACCCCTTGTCGGCGCTATTGGAAAATTTGCATAAATGGGATTGCATACTCGGTTACCTGACGTAACGGAGGGTCTCACTCCAGTATCCGCTTTGATTTACGCAGCTATTACGGTAATAGCAGGCGTATTTATGATAGCGAGGTGCTCCCCCTTATTCGAGTATTTACTCAATGCTTTGATTGTTATTACTTTTGTGGGAGCTATGACGTTATTCTTCGCGGTAACTACTGGAATGTTGTAAAATGATTTAAAGAGGGTCGTAGCTTATCTAATTCGTAGTCAATCAGGCTATACGATCTTTGCTCGCGGCATTCTTGATTATTCAGTTAGCGTATTTTATTTAACGAATTACGCTTTTTTTAAAGTATTACCCCCTTCGAGCGCAGGTTTAGTAATTCATGCCATGTCGGATGAGCAAGATATGCGTAGAATGGGAGGGCTCGCTTCTCTGTTACCCTCCACTTATGCCATGATGCTTATAGGCAGCTTATTCTTAATTGGATTCCCTTTCTTGACCGGATTTTATTCTAAAGATGCGATTTCGGAGCCTGCTTATACCAAAGTGCGACTTGAAGGACATGAGACAATGTGTATAGCCCTCCTATAAGAGTAAGAGAAAGGGGCTATATCGCCATCCCAGCCTGGCGGGAGGCTCTTACCCCACCATGCGTTCTTTTGGGGAGGGTGTGAAGCATGGAAGCGGAGAATATACAATACAACATAGAACCCGCTAAGAGAAGCGAGACTATTCTTTTTGATCAACCACAGCAGGCAGCAGTGAACTGTGCGACGACGCTTCGTAAAAGCGACCTAGCACCTATGAGCTGTAATTGAGTAGGCCCCTGTAGGGATGTGATTTAGGACACGACGTTTGGTTGCGTGCCCCGATCGGCAAATGATCACCGGAGTATAGCACAGGATCGCTTTTTCTTGTAATAAAGTCAACATGTCGACAAGGTAAACCCAATGGGCTCCCCTCGGGAGGTCTGGTCGTAGGATCAGATACCGTCCAGTGGACAGAAGACGATCCGAAAAGCTTTGGCTCACCCTCAAACAAAGGTAAGATAGGCGACAATTTGCCGACCCAGTGTGCTGACTCGAATCCTGGATGACGAAACGCTGTTACCGGGCCACTTCTATTGACCACATGGGAGTAGAAGCGGCCGGGACCGCGAGCGGTACTAAGTGAATATGAGTCAATCACGACGAAGTTGCGACGAGGGAAGGGAAAAAATTTGACTTTCGTGCGTGCCCCAAAAGAAAAGGAGAGAAGAATATTACAAACCAACTGGGGAGAGCAAATTGGAAACGAGCAAATACGCAACTTGCGGCGGAGTGATAGCAGAACACTACGTGGGCCCATCGGTGACCTGCTGAGGCCGGCCCAGCCGTCACTCTTCTTCGCCGCTTGAGCCGTATGCGAGGAAACTTGCACGTGCGGTTCTTTGAGGGGGAAAAGCTTGCTTGAAAGAGCCTATCCATCCCGATTATACCATTAGTGGTAACTTTGTTTTCCGGTCGGGAAGCGTCTCTGTCTTCTTCACTCCCTATCACTCTTCTCGTTTACCTTTCCTAACATTTTCAGCATCAACTAATTCATTCAAGCGAGACATCTTACGATGCCATGATGCGCCCATTCTTATGGCCATCCCTTTAATCCTCCTGGCTTTCGGAAGCATTTTCGTAGGATACTTGGCCAAAGTGTGACCTGTTAGCCCATAAGTCAGTCCCGTGACGAAGCGGCTGTTGCTCACCCAGCACGATCTAAGCAAGGTGAACAATAATTGAGGATTGGATGCGAGCGAAACTCCCGCCAATGGCTGAGATGTTCAGTCGACTCTCTTCTCTTTGTAGGAGGTCTGGCAGCCTCTGAATCACGAGTAAGCAAAAAAGAAGGGAGGAAAGAGGCCCCGGCGAACCTTCATGAGTGAACAAGTGTAAGCTTTGCCGCCCGACAGTATCCAGTACTGACCACACTGAGGGACAGGCCCAGTGAGCAAAGGGCAAGAACGAAGGGTACAAGCAGTGTCAGTTTCTGGCCTTGCACCGAACATCCAATGGACTATGGACTAAGAAACGGCCACTGCATGAAAAGACTATGTCCGGGAGACCGCCCCACGAGGTACATCTTGCGCCTACGGGCCGCTATAACTATCCAATACACTCGAAACTGGAGTATCCCGATAGGGTTCCCTTGTGGTGGGCCGCCGAGCTACAAGCTCTACGGGAGCAGGATTCTCCGAAAAGCGAAGGCCCTGACGAATAAAGGCTAGGGATATGCCCACTTGGAGACTTAGGATCTCGATGGTCAATGGAAAGGGAAATGGATTGTAAGTAAGTTCTACATAGATAATACCTAAACAATACCTTGGTGGGAACAAATCCCCGCCCCGGTGGTAGCCTAAGACTAAGGCAGTTGTAGACCGGAATTTACCAACAAGCTTATTGCCCCAATGAACGATATGGGCAAGATGCGTGCTCTCCAATCTAGGCGACTCATACAAGATATACACGCAAGACTCTAGTAAGACAAGTCACACAGGGTAACCGAGGGAAAAACAAACACCCCGGGGAAGGGAAGGGAAGGGAAGGGAAGGGAAGGGAAGGGAAGGGAAGGGAAGACCTCGACAATAGGGTGAGTGGTGACCTTAGGGCCGGGATAGAGACGGCGGGCAGGAGGAGGTCTTCTGTTGGGTGGAAGGGCTACAGCACTCATTTGTTAAATATGGATACCAAAGCAGCCGAGAAAGAGGAAAGCGACCGCTGAGCGCCTTCATGATGAACCGGCGCGCGCGCGCGCCTTCATGATGAACCGCCTTCAGCCTTCATTCGTAAAGCCAACCACTAAACTAACAAGTGGGGGTGAGGTGAACCCTTTAGCGAAGTTGACCACACGAATGAAGATTCAATGGGAACGCGAGTCCCGTCCCGTCCCGTCCCGTCCCGTCCCGTCCCGTCCCGTCCCTGAGAACACATCACATAAGGAAAGGTTCCCCACCCCAGGGGAACCGGAGAGGGCCCTGAAGGTTCCTTTGCTTGCTTGCTTGCTTGCTTGCTTGCTCGTAAAGCCAACAAACAAAAAAGTGACTTCCAATAAAGAATACTCGACAACGGGGAGACTCGTAGGGCCTTTGGCCCGCCCTCTGTTGGGGCTATAAAAGCTGGGAAAAGCTATATAACCCTTCTTTCTTTTTACTTTCTTTTTCTAGTTGAAAAGGAATCTAACCTAGCCAGACCGAATAGTTGAATGGCTGGCTAAGAGTACATAGAGGTGGGACAGAAGCCCAATAAAACGTAAAGCGTTTTTTTCTTCTCCGGAATCAACAAAACTACAAACAACAAAGAAAAAGCTTTACAAACAAAGGCCAGAGGCCAAAGTGGCCCCAGCCCAAACGTGCCATTGTTTAGGTAATCTATATCTAAGTATACATATATCTAGAGATTGCCTTACATATCCATATAGAATCGTTTGAAGAAACAAAGACTTGACGAGGGGTGTTCATGTGCAGCAACCTTAACTCCTACACAGGCACTGCCATACCGAAAAGAATTCTTCGAACCTGTAAAGCCAACAAAAATCTTCGATCCTGGGAGAAGCCGTATGAGGCGGAAGCTTCACGTACGGTTTTGAAGCCGAGCCTTTCCAGCAGCAATGGAGCGGCTTAGGTACCGATATGATGATTGGTTTAGGCACCAATTTTCGGGCCAATTCCCTTTCAATGCTACCCAAAAATGAGATTCTTGCCGAATCTGAGTTTGCTACTCCAATCACAATCAAACCAGTACCTATTACGTTTAGCATCTTAGGGGCTTTTACGGCGTATAATGTAAATCTTTTCGCGAACGAATTCCTTTTCGCTTTCGGAACCAGTACTTTCGGTAATGGACTTTATTGCTTTCTGAATAAGCGCCGGTTCTTTGACAAAGTTTTCAATGACTTTCTAGTGAGATCGTTTTTGCATTTCGGATACGAAGTCTCATTTAAAGCCTTAGACAAGGGTGCTATTGAGATCTCAGGTCCTTACGGGATTTCGTACACATTCCGGAAATTGGCCAAGCAAATAAGTTAACTTTAAAGTGGATTTGTTGTGCGAAGAGTACGTCACGACCCGTTGGCCCTAAGCTCCGTGGTGGGTAAACGGTAAACTCGACTCTACGAGCCCAAGAAGGACAGTAAGGGCGGCGTAAAGACCGGAGTTGGTGTAGTGCTAGCAAGAACGTGAGTTAATGAGTCCCGGGCCTTTTGTCCACAAGGCGGCATGTCGAAATGAATAAAGGCATGGTGGGCGTATCTAACGAAGGTCGCGGTATGCCAGGTTTCGCTAAAGCAGGGAAAATCACAGCCCTCTGCCGCCCTTCCTCGAGAATAGCTACGCCGCCATAACTACATGTACGGTTAACAGTCTAGGGAGCAAAATAGCTAGAGCACGGGAAAATAACGATCTCGGCAAGAGCCATACATAACGACTACTAGTGCCGGCTCTGGGATCTCCTGTAAACCCCTATACGGTATGTGGCGGATATTAGGGGAAGCAGTGATGGGGACTACCTCGAAAGTGCTTGCTTGCTTGCTTGCTTGCTTGCTTGCTTGCTGCAGAGAGCCGGATGAGGGGAGACCTTCACGTCCGGTTCGGAGGGCAGGGTGACCTTGACCCTACTATCATTATGCTTTCGTTATGTTACTTGGATTAACCATATTCGTGACCTCTTTCGGTACGTGGGATTTTCTACTTTTCTGGGTGGACAGTTGATTGTATCTCATTTTCATAGTTCGTAGTTTCTTCCTATAGAACTCTTCAATACGAACCAACACTGGGGGAAGGTCCGATCCCTCCCCTCTATATCTTCTTTGAAAATAACACAAAGTGTTTCGATTTCTCTTCCATATAAATGAGGATGTAGCTTGCTATACTTCCCGTCATGTCAGTCCCCATGAACTATCCTTCAGTCCTCATGAACTGTCCAATAATGCCATATTCGTCCCGTAGAGAGAATCGAGAGGACATTAAAAATAAGACTTTTAGCCTGTTCTTTTTCTGTAGCACTAGAAGTTTCCATATTAGACGTCGGCTTCTCGTTTGTTTCCAGAATGTAATTATCTTCATCGTCATCTTCTGCTTTCCACAATTCTATTTTTTGTGGGTGCACGGGTGGGTTCCCTCTTGTATTTTGTAGTGAAGAATACCAGGTGCACTAGGAGCTTCCACATCTCGTCATTGCCAAGATGGGGTCGGGACAAACTGCCACTAATACAGAATGAGAGAAAGGAACAATAAAACCATGCTACTCCTTGATGTTTTTCCGGGCATGGCTTTAGTCTCTGCTGTTACGGTCATACGTGCTAAAAACTCCGTCCATTCCGTTCTCTTTTTCATCCTCGTTTTCTGCAACACTTTAGGTTTACCTCTCTTGTCAGGTCCCGACTTCTCTGCTATGATCCTCTTAGTGGTTTATACAGGCGCGATTGCTGTGTCACTTCCATTTGTAGTGATGATGCCAGATATCAAAATAGCGGAAATCCACGAGAATATATTGCGCTATTTATCAGTAGGTGGTACTATTGGACTGATTTCCTGGTTGGAAATCTTTGTCATTCTAGACAATGATTACATTCCAATACTACCAACCAATTTGAATACAACCTATCTGAGATATACGGTTTATGCTGAAAGAATATAAAGTTGGACTAATTTGGAAACATCAGGCAATTTACTTTATACCAACTATCTGGTTTTGTTCCCGGTGTCTAGTCTGATTTTATTAGTAGCCATGATCGGGGCTATAGTACCAACTATGCATAAAACTGCTAAGGTCAAGAGACAGGATGTGTTCCAGCAGAATGCTATAGATTTTCGGAAGACCATCGGAAAGATACGCGCGCGAGAATAAACAAATACAAAGTCTTGCTGCCAAAGGAAAGGAAAGGAAAGGAAAGGAAAGGAAAGGAAAGGAAAGGAAAGGCTGCTGCCAAAGCCTCATTCTTTCCGGTCTCCACCATAACTTCTTCCAAGGGTACTGGTTCAGTCTCCGCACTAACTTTCATAGATATCGGGGGCCAATACCCGAATGTTCATAGTGTGTCGCCCATTTTATTTCTTTTTCTATACTCAACAACAAGGTGACATGAAAAAAGAGGTGGCGTAGGCTGCTTTAAATTAAAACCTTAGCTTTGCAGCTGCTGTTTTCAACCATCAGACCTTTTACAAGTAAGCAAGCAAGCAAGAGGTTCAAACCCACAGAAAGCAGCTGCTGCTTTTAACAAGCATCTGCATTCGTAGTAAACACGCGGATTCAGCATGAAGGGCGAAAAAAAGAATCGTTTCATTTCCGCTAAATCAACGATCAGACCAAAAACGATAGTTGACCCGCCGCGCCGGCCGTGTCAAACGGCAGATTATTAGGTTAATTTAAACATTACGGGCAAAATAAATCTATATTACCCGCAAGCAAGCAAGCAAGCAAGCAACTGCGACTCTGCTGTGGTACAGCAAGCAGGCAAGCAAGCTGCTTTAAGGTTGTTTCAACCTTGCCCGTTTAAAGTTGATGCATCCGTACGCTGTTTCTCAAACCTCTCTGCAAATTCCAGTTCATTGCTACCGCTCTTTATCTGTATTTTTCCGAAGCGGCGGGCGATCGCTCTTTTCTTTTTGGGTACAAGAACGCGTAGCACAGGCCGCTACGAAAGAAGGGCATAATGAAGAGACCTTAAAAGTCGAAGCAGGCCGCCAAAAAAAAAACAAAGATTTGCGTAAGGTTGAAAAACAACCCGTCCACTGCTTTAAGGTGGCAAACGAAGAAAGAGCTAAACAATGAGAGCTGAGCAAAGCAAGCAGAGAAACAGCGTACGGCAACGCATCTTTTTTATGCGGAGGGCTAAACCCCCACCAACCGTGCGTTAGCGGGAAGATGAAGCCCAACCGTGTGTTAACAGCGGCGGTATGGTTTTAATCCGAGCTAAGCTAAAAATCCGCCTTCTGAGCTATAAATGTTTACAGCGGGGAAAGAATTGATGCTTAAAAAAAGCAGCAAATTAGCGCAAGAAGTGCAGTTTTGCGCTGGCTGGGCACGTATCTTTGAGGGATACGTACCTCTCAGGCCTTGTAATTCTGAGAAGGGATACCTTGCTTGGCTTGAGAGGCTACATCTCACAAAACAAAAGAGAGCTTATAACTAGCTAGTGGTAACCGAAGATAGGTGGATAGAACCAAAACGATTAACCGAGACGTCGCAGACAGATGCTTAAAGCCCGCCCCGACGCGCGCGGTAACGTAGTTACGGTCTGTTTTTTTCGGGATGTCGGTTACGGTTCGATCTATCTATAGATAGCTAGTTATAAGTTCTCTTTTGTTCTGTCTTAACGCTAGTCTTAACGACGTCTTGGGTGTAGATGTTTCACCCATATCCTTTCAATTTGTAACTGCTTGCTGCGGGGCCCAAGGAAGATGCTGGGATAAAGCGCAAAGCTCTTTCTCAGCTTCCGCTCCTTCGCTCGTCTGGTACGTGCGGGAGAATGTTCCGTTACGAACTTATGTCACACGTGTCGGTGTATCCTGGCTTGGACTGCCGTCTTCAGCCTTACCGGTTTCCTATACTTGTTAAAAGTGTGGGCGACCAGGTTCAGATGGGGTTTAGGCTGATGCTGATAGGATAGATTGATGGAGAGCGGAGTGAGAAGGGTGCCCGTACCCGTATAAAATTCTTTACGATTAATCATGGGCTTCTTCTTGCATCATTTCATATCAGTGCCTGGATTCTGCTGCTTGCTGTTCACCAGGTATATCAATAAAAGCACTACTCATCAGCAGAGTATTAGGAGTATCATGAATCTGATTATTCTAATGGGTCATGTATTGATTACTCATAGTTCAGGGGTGCAATGGAATCTCCTCTAAAGGTGGTATCGTCTCTTCACTGGCACTTTCGTCATAAATCCAGCACTTCTGTTCTGCTGGGAAATAATCTATCATTTCCGGGCTCCGCTCCAATTTTCACTTTATGTCCTAAATTTCTCAATTCTTTTCCCTTTCTCATGCGTGAAAACGAGCGAAAATGAATGAACAAATAATATTTCTAATGCAGAAGCAACGGAAGCTCGTAGAGAAACCTTAAATTATTGGCTCACTTAAAGAAGTACTGCAGCCCGTTTAGTCCTAATTCTTCTCATAACCAATGTTTTCACTTTGATTTCGTTCAATCTCCTGTTATTTCGGTACATTCACGTGGGAATGGAAGAGATTCCGGCAGATCATGTTCACCATGAAGTCATATGAAATCGGATCTCGATTCTCCCTAGAATCTTCCTATTAGTTGCCATCAAAGACTTTTGCTTGTTTTCCGTTCTTTATCAATTGGTTATTTCAAAGGGTGGCCTAAGGTCACCCCCCTTAAATGAGAGTCCCGCCTCTCTTCATTTAAGCGGGAAAAACGGGAAAGGGAGCAGCCAATATGCTTCAACATTCGAAGATAAAGAGCGCAGATTGGCCAAAAGGAAAGTAAGCAACGTAAAATACCTTGCCCCTGAACTACGAGTAGCACTCGCTCTGTCATGGATAGACAATCTGATCCGATTTGCTGAATATACATACCTCTGAAAGTAGAAGCAAAAGCGAAAGTGAGAGTGAAAGTGGAAGTATGGCCAGTTCCATGACCTTTCAGGACTCCTGCTACTGGGGATCGGATCGCCCTCATGGCCTAAAGGCGAACCGCGGAAGAAAAGAAGCGGGATTCGAACCCAATAGCTACTTTCGCTCGGGTCGATCTCGCCGCCATGACGCCACCAGAGTGATCCACATATCTATCAACAAGAAAGCCAGAGTACGTAATCGACGCTGATGCAAGGAAATTTTTGAATTAGTCACGAGACGCGGGAAAATGGGGAAGATACGAGGTTTCAATCCTCTCTCATCAGATACGCTGATGGTCGGTTTTTCACTTGAGTCTAGGAGTTATCAAGCAAGCAAGCAAGCAAGCAAGCAAGCAAGCGCGTGAGGAAACAAACTGAGCAATGGCCCTAGCTAGCCGATAGGGCTAAAGCGACGACAAGGAAGTAGAACTCCAACCACGGCGTAGGTGTTCTTTCCGCCGGCCGGCCGCCTGTGGACATCACAGATGGATCGCATCTACGTCGTCGTCCGGGAGGCATGAGCTGCCAATTTGCGGCAGTTGCTGGCTGCATGGGCATCGTCACGATCAAAAGAGGGCAGGGGAGCTCGTATTCCGGAACCCTCACCTGATGGGATGCGGGGAGCCGTATGACGGGAAACTGTCACGAGCGGTTCTGAATTGGCGGTCAGGCAGGGAACTCCTAACCTGATTGGCCGACCAAAACCGAAATAAGACTCCGGAAAAGTCGTCGCCGTTGTTAAGAAATAGTTTATTTACATGAGTAAGAAACTGACGTATTTCCATCGGTCGCTTCCGTTTCGTATATTAGTTATTTTGTATGCTTCGTATAGTTTTCTGTGAATTAGCATTAAAAGGTTCTTTAATAGGCATAAACAAGTCGTGTTGGCAGTACGCTGGTCGGCTTCACAAGCAAGCTGCGGGTCTTTTTCAATCACTAATTCTTATTTTGCCCAAAATCGTTGTCGTTGGTTCACATTTTATGGCATCGCAGAAATTGATTGTAAGGCTTTAGATTATTTCAAAGGGTGGCCTAAGGTCACCCCCCTTAAATGAGAGTCCCGCCTCTCTTCATTTAAGCGGGAAAAACGTTCTGCTGGCTGGGTAACATAATGGCAATGTATTGGACTGCAAATCCTGGAATGACGGTTCGACTCCGTCCCTAGCCTATTCTTCTTCCAAGCTCTTTTGCCATTTCCGAGTGAAAAGATTGCTGCTTTAAAGTGGAAAGAAAAGTGCAAAGCATCTTCTTGCCAGTGATTCATCAAGATTGCCGCCGGCTCGGTTTAAAGTGAAAAGAAAAGTGCTGCTTTGCTTTGCTTTGCTGGATTCGCAGATTATGGCCAGAAGATGATATTGCCTTCTTGCATGATCCTTCTGAATTTTACCAACGGAATTTCGAAATTCCAGCATTCAATTCTTTCCGCAATCTGAGCCGCATTAAAGATTATCGTATAATAATCCATGAATATTCAGGCCTTCTTGAAAGTTCAAAAGAAGAACTTTGGTAGCCATTTATATTACACTTTTTACCGCTTCTTCTTCTTCCGCAGTGCAGTTTTCTTGCGCTTCATGAAGAAAAGGTGCTGTTTGAAATTGTAGCTTGAATCTTATCGGAAAACTAACTCTAGGCCTTCTTGATGAACAGCTATGGATAATACGGCGGAAGTTGCTTGCGGGGAAGAACCAAGGTGGTGGATGAACCCGCTGCTTCATCAGCGCGATGAAGACGATTAACGCTACTTATCGGCTACGGTAAAGTCAGACGGCCCGATGGGGGAGTTGGTAGCAGAAGCTAGACAATTGCGGCGCGGCCCAACAAGAAAAGAAAAGAAGCGGATTGACGTGGCCGCAGTCATTCGACCTCCCCATGCTATCTGAGTGGATGCACCTCACCCTTCCACTGGCTATGCGGGGACTGGACCAATGTGATCTCGCCTTGACGTTGGCGGTCCGGCTTATGGAGAAGAGACCAACTGTGGTGTGGCCTTCTCCAACCAAGAGTCACACCAAAATGAAAATATTGCACTTGTGCCCGTTAGTTGACCGCGTTTCCAGCTAACGTTCCTTGTCATTGCGAACGACACCCTATTCATTCATTCATTCATTCGTTCGATCGGGGAATAAATCGCCCGCCCTTCATGCTGAATCCGCGTGTCTGCGTGTGGAAATCGCAGCGGCCTAATCGTTCGTACGGTTCTTCGAGGAAGAAATAAATCTATCCCTGCATCCCAACTACGAATAAGAATCAATCAGAGTTCTTTCGATTTTCTTTACGGAAACGCGGAAAGCCAGCCCATCGCCGCTTTGTTTGCGGTCGACGAGACAAAGCGAAGGCCTTCATTGCATTGCATTGCATTGCATTGCTGCGACTTGTTGAAGAACCAACCTTTAACTCCCATGCATATGGAGGAGAGAGAAAAAGGGAAAAAACCGAACAGACTTAGAAGTCGTTGAAAGGAATATTTGAGCATGATTCTTTCGTAATGGGCACACGCCTCTTAGTGATTTCGAGAACCCTTTTTTGGTAGCTATTCGTCCCAATTGCTCCTCGTGACGCCGCAGAACCTTGGTAATTGGGATTTTAGGACGCAGCCATACCTATGATGTAAGGAATAATTGACTCACATCACGATATTCCGGTCCTCTTAATCATTATTCTGATCTTCGTACTATGGATGTTGGTCCGCACTTTATGGCATTTCCATTATCGAAGAAACCCCATTCCTGAAAGAATGGTTCACGGAACTACTACAGAGATTATTTGGACCATTCCTCTCAGTTTCGTTCTGATGTTTATTGTTATACTATCTTTCGCTTTATTATATTTGATGGACTAGGTGGTAGATCTAGCCATTATCATCAAAGCTATTGGACATTAACGGTATCGGAGTGCGCCCTTTGACGAAGGTGATGGAAGTGCAACAAAACGCACCGGACTACCTCTACAGTCCACAAAGTATCTGGCTTACCAAATGAGAGACGAGAATCAAGGGAAATTCTCGTCTGACGTCGGGAGACTCAAGAGACTAGAGCGTGCCAGAAACGGGAAGTTGAGGTGCTACCTATGCATTGAGAAGGCTCCCCTAGCCAATGAGAAGCCTATGGTTCCATTCTCGGAGTCGTTGGAGGTACGCATTCCCGCTTCCAGTATAGGCAATGTACAGGAAATGGATGCTCAGCTTGCGATGTTCAATGACGGCGCTGAAGTAATAAGTCTATCGGCACTACAGCTAGTGGCATACAACTTCGGACCTAACGGGCCTGACCCCGTCATCTCTGGAATGGGGGATTCCCGACGTGTTGGCAGCAAGCAAGCAAGCAAGCAAGCAAGCAAGCAAGCAACCACAGTGGTTACAAAACTACCAGAGGAGGAGCGAGGCCGAAGGTTGACTGTTCCTGCTCTGCCTTCCTCGGGTACGGAGGTCCCACAGTAGGTAACAGCGAGCACAAGCACTTTACCGAAGGGGACCAGCGCTTATACTCCACCCCCCTTTTTTTGGGTCGGGTCTCAACTGCTCGCAGTAAGGAACGTTGCGAAATTCAGTGGAAACTCAAAGATCACAGAGAATTGACCGTAAATGAAAATGTAAGTATTATTTCAGGTAAGACATATTAGTCTCCTTGTTTGGAAAGTCACCCTGTCGAACGAAAAAGACTAGGATCATGGCTTGATTGAACGGGAAACAGACTCCTAGCTTGCCAGGAATATCATCGTTCGATCCGCCAGAGACGGTCTATCCCTGCCTGAAAGACTCGCTCGAGAAGGACGGACCTAGCAACAGTATACTCTTCAAGTGTTAATAGGCGTGGAGAGCTGTCTGCAGGGAAACTTGCAAGTACAGTTTGGAGGGAGGCGAATGAACCTAAAGAAGGGCTGGCCGCCGACCCAACCTTATGAGTATTCAGACTATAACAGTTCCGATGAATAGTCATTAACTTTTGACAGTTATATGATTTCGGAGGATGATCTGGAATTAGGTTAATCACGTCTACCAGAAGTGGACAATTGAGTAGTTGTACTAGCCAAGACTTATTTATGTATGATTATAACTTTGGCTGATGTACTTTATAGTCGGGCTGTACCTTTCCCAGGTGCTAAATGTGATGCTGTACCCGGTTGTTCGAATCAGACTTCCATTTTTACATAATGAGAGGGAGTTTACCATGGTTAGCGCAGCGAGATCTGTGGAACTAATTATGCGTTTACGCTTACTGTCGTGGAAGTTGTTTCTAAGAATGATTATCTGGAGTGGGTATCCGGTCAGTAAACAGTAATGCAATCATCAATAATGCTGGTGTCGTCTCCTTCTAGATTAGATTAGAGGTCTCTCTTTTTTTGAAAGAGAAACCAAACCACCATTATCTGTTGCGGGAAAAATCAACCTCTATGCCGCCAAAGGTTATGAAGCGCAATTCCAAGAGTTTCATTCGATCGAGAAACCGAAGTACGTCTCGACAAGCAAGCTTGGACCACGGTCCCGACCGAATGTGCAAGCAACTTTATCGCAATCCCGATTACGTATGTGTGACTCCGGTGGATTAATTTCCTTTGTATCTCATTGATAAAGAAAGAAAGAATAGGTGCATGCTGGCCCAAGTAGGCACTTCGGGATGGGGGCTTAATGAATCCCCCATCTCACCCTATAAACTAGTGTCTGTGCGACGGGTTGTATAAAGCAGTTCATGCTATTTTTCAAAAAAAAGTTGAAATGCACAATGAAACTGCTTAATTTAATATGCGTTATCAACTTACAACACTAGGCCTAGTGTTAGATTTTCTCATAGAAAGATAACTTTATTTGGATTAAGAAGACTTATTTATTGGTATTGTTGTTTCTCTCATTATATATAGCCTTCTTGTCATAGTGGACGTGGACAAAATGCATTGTTTATGTGGTGTTGTATTGTTTATAGTGGACAGAATGGGCCGGATGAAGCCGGCGAAAAGGGGTTTCATGATGGGATTGGTGGCTGTCCAGTGAGCGCTGGGAGCTATGTGAACCAATCCTGCTTTCGGCAGGAGTACTGTGCTGTTCGTATACGGCTTACTTCCAAGAGGCTGGGAAGGCCAGAAAGATAGCTAACGGTGTTGCGGTGCTAACACTTCAGCTATTGTACGGACTTTGTTTGCTGCGCTCTAAGTGAGCTTGTACCCACAGGAGATGACTGCTGCACCGTCCGTATAGGTGTCTCCTTTACTTTAGACGACGACTGGGTCAGAGAGACCTTAAGCCGTTGTCTGACCTACTTAACATTACCTTTGACGGGGAGGCTAATGGGCCTACACTACACATCGTAGAGTCGGTTAAGGTGGCCTGCTTGTCCATATCCTCTGGCTCACTTATTAGGCCTAGCCCGGCGCCACTACGTGGACAGTGTCGCTATAGGTTTGGTAGGCCAAAGGAAGAGGCTCAATGTGAAAGGCATCACTGATACTCTGTCTGAGCAACTGTCAACCTTCTTCTCCTTAGTGCCCTTTGTCTAGAGGGACAGACCCTCACCTTGATAGCTGCCGCTCAGTCTAACCAGGCCATATCCTTACCCTACACAGGCCAGGTACAGTTCTATCCTCAGGGTGGTTAGGGAGCGTCCAGTGCTAGCTCGGTCAGCCCCTGAGCTGGACCTAACAGTGTGTATAGCTAACTTTAATGACAAAACTATGAGGACTGTTTCATGGTGTCTAGGTCAGCCTAGACGGCGGGCGGTTGCTTCACGACTTCCTGCTACACCAGTCATAAGATAAGCGACTCAGAGTCTGTACCTGACAGGTACGGGCGTTGACCTCTTCTAATCTAACAGGTGGTGGAAGTGCAACGAAACGCACCGGACTACTTCTACAGTCCACAAAGCATCTGGCTTACCGAATGAAAGACAAGAATCAAAGGGAATTCTCAAACCGAGAGGTCGAGGGAACACCTCGAATTGCTCCGACTCCTAATATCGGATTGCTTCTCTTTGGGATCCAGGTATACTTCAATGGCTTGGCCCTTGTACCAGCCACTACCTCTGCCCGGCGCCCCTGCTGGCATAATTGGTGACAGAACTCAACTACGTATTACCCGAGTTTAGTATACAGAGTGCGATAAAAAAAAGAGAATTTACTATATAAAGGAAGCTCAGCCTAACGACTGGATAGGCGGCCCGGGTCAACTCGAGATTCTCCGCGCGCGATTCCACTAGGAAATGAGTTAGAGGGCAAGCTTACTTAAATGAAGGACTTCTCCGAAGAGCAAAAGAATGAAATCTAACACCAGCCCCGGAAGAGACTTTACTCCCAAACTCGAGGAACTTATCTTCTTAACATCTAGAGCATCGCGGAACCGAGGGACCCTGCTAAGATTCGTTGGGCGTGCTGCGATATTTACTATCACAAATCCTTGGCTCCCGGCTCTACTTTTCCTCCTCAAATCCAATAACTTCCTTCCTTTCCGCCATCCTGTTAAAAAGCCAAGCACAGAGCTAGGCCTTGGCCCTTCTATCTGTTGGGTGCCGCCTCCTATCTCTCCCACCGGAAACCAAAGGGGAATGGGTGGCTTTCGTGCTTTGTTTTATGAGCCCAATGCAGCAAAGCATCTTTCTGCTGCAGCAATAAAGAAGTTGTTGCGTCGACCTCTTTTTTCATTTTTCCTGTTGATCCATTTGCTTTCTGTATATTCCCGGACGTATTCTTCAATGCACATTGCTGAATGATAAGGTGGTTTTCCGCCGTTTCCAGCCTCTCCATGTGTCCTTGCCCATCAGTCTTAGAATCATGTAGCGCGGGCGGCTGGTCGTCTTCATATCACTTGCGGGCTCCTCTCTTCTCATTTCTCGTGAAAAATGGTATGGTGATGAAAAACTCTTTGCTAGGCCTAACGAACCGGCCCAAGGTTGCTAGCGGCGGAGAATGAGGATGCTCTCTTCAGTCAGTTGGCCATCCCGGACCCGAACGGCGGCTCTCAGGCCGGCCGGCCGGCCCTCCAGGGCTTCTCTTTCTATAGGGGTTCCCCCTCTCAGTCAGGTGGCGCTATGGTCTCAGTATCTAGGCGTGGTTATTCGGTCCCTTTACCCTTCTCTTTGCGCTCTATTCCTTTTCTCACGCACTGATCATTGGGTAGGTCCTCATCAGTCTCACTCCGCCCAACATTGACATTATTTGAGTAGGCAGAATCCACCACCGCACCTTCTTCCTTTATAGTGTCCCACTTCTCACGAATTGATTCAATTTGTGATTGATAGGACAACCCTTTCATTTCTTTCAATAAGTTCTTCTCAAGATTGCTTATCTCTCTCTTGCATTCCCTAACATATTGGTCTACCCTTGGCATGGAACTTGACGTTTGGAACTGCAGGGGAAGGGCACTTGACCGATTCCAGCTCTGAGTGACCTAGACTAATTTCTTTCTGAACGCCCATTTCACGGCAGGCGCAAAGAAAGCGGCGTTTGCCTCGCCGGCGGCGTTTGAGGCGAATAGCCGCCTTGCCGGCGAGGCAAATAATCTATTGTGTGTGAATTGAAATATCACATACACAGTACTGATCACATATGTATTGAGAGGGAACAATAGGAGTTAGCAATTAAATTGCTCCGCCAATGAATGATTTACAAGATCTATTCGAGCTACTTTGTTTTCCTGTTTTGGGGAAGACAGTGTTTCTCTATTTTATTCTTATAGGAAAGTTTCAGATAATTATGGTGAGGTTCGGGGAATACCACAACATTAGGTTTTTCATACTCAACCTCCAGATAATGTGGGTAGTAATAGTCTAGACAATGAAAAGAAAAAAGAGAAGTTTTTTTTCAGAAAAGAGGATACTTCTCAGGTATCCAATAACCTTTGTGACTGGAAGGATAATAGGAAGAATCTTTATGAATGAAGAGATAGGAGAGAGGCCTTGAAAGAGATCATTTTCTTTATTTCAGTTATTCTATCGATTTTCTAATTCATTCTTTTTTTCCTCTGCATTACACTATGTTTAGTTTGGTAAGATCTCAAGAAGCTTCTTTAATGGGTGTAAGATCACCGCAGGGTACCGTGGAACCGAGAATATTGACTACTTTGGGATTGGCATAAATATGTTTATGATTTATTGGCTATCTGGCTTAGAGAATATGTTCGCGAAAGGGAATGCAAACCGGAATAACGTCCAATCTTTTTTCTAGAAAGGGTAAAAGATTGATGTGTTTCTCTTTAATAGTTTTTAGTAACGGTTCGAGCCTCTATATCTTTCCTTTCATGGGTAATCCGTAAGAGAGGGACGACTTTCACGAAGCATGTGATTTTTCAGAGAAATCTTCAGATTTTCATCTTTCGAATGGTCTTTTCCGGAGCTCCTTTCGGGAAGAGGAGAACCCCAGAATTAGGTCGGCCAGATTCCCAGATTTCCCTCTTTTCCACGATTTTGTCAAAAGCCTCTCTTTTCAAATAAAGGGAAATCCCCACTCCCGAATAAGGGCTCTCTTTCTCGGATTGAGTTTTTTATGCCAAACGTTTTCTCTCATCTAACGACGAATTTTGGATCCTGATGCCAACATATCTGTTTCTGTCCATTACCTTTCCGTCCTCGGTACTCATGGCAGTTTGTTCATAGTGCTTGGGCAGAGAACGCCGCTGTTTCCCGCGAGCATTCACCTATATATATGTAACAGACTATATGATAGGGCGGCGGCATAGACTGGAAGAATTCGCGCCTACCCGGCCGTGGGCATGCCAAGAGTGATACATTATGAGAGGGTGCCAGATGGGAGAATGGGCGGGACCCGTGTCGGATGTAAGCCGCAATTGTTGATTTCACAAACAAACAGAGTTAAGCAGAACTTCAGGGGGTTTACAATTTTTGACGCTAACAGCGGATTAAGTAACTTTTCAGGGATCCGTTCCGGTACAACGAGTGATATTATGTTTCAAGCGGAAAACACAAACCGAAGGCGTGACCTAGAGTCAAATCTCATAGCTGAACCCTAGTTTTGAATCTGAAACAGAGCCTTATGGGTTAGTACTGACTTTGTATCCAATTGTTTACGAAGAACAAACGGATTAAGCTTCCGTAGACTTGACTTGATTTCGTTGTGGCTTCTTGTTCCGTTCTCGATATTCATGGCAGTTTTTTTGTTTGCGCTGGGATTACAGTATAATAATGAAAAGGTAGCTGCTTTCTTTGTCGACGCTTTGCGCTCAGCGGACGGAATGCGGGAAGACAGGTGCGTGCGTGCCGTGCCGTGCCGTGCCGTGCCGTGCCGTGCCGTGCCGCCGAAGGGGAGCAAGCTGCGAAACAGGGCGGGAAGCAGCCTAGTAGAGTAGTTGGATTGTTCATGCACTCACATGAACCCATTACTCGAGATATTTCGAAAGTGACGCCCAAAACTGAAACTCCTTACCTAGCACCAGTAACAGTCAATCCGTAACATTGCAGGATAATAAGCTGGGACCCGGAGATTCGTCTTTGGGTCGTAAAGGCGGCCAAAGCCAGCCACTAAGCAACGCTCTTTCAATGCTTTACGTTCGTTTTCCGGGCGAAGTCTGGTCTGATCTTACGACCTTCTAAGCTAAGCGTTAGATTTTACTAGCCTCTGTTCGGTCTGTAAGGTCAACTTGTGCCTGTAGCTCGAGCACCAAACTTCGAATCCGGGATAGTTCGAATCTCTCCGGGCATGGACCTATCGATGAGTCATCGAAGTCTCAAGTCAATAGTTCCAAGGGAACCGCAATGAAGTCTTCATTGCGGTTCTTCCCCCGAAAGCTATAGCGCTTTCTCTACGGGGGAAGAACCGCACTCGGCTCTGGTTCCGCTGGCGGAAATAGCTTAATGGTAGAGTATAGCCTTGCCAAGGCTGGAGTTGAGGGTTCGAGTCCCTTTTTCCGCTTGCAGAATTGCGTCTTACGGTCACGCGAAATTGACTAGAGAAACAGTCTGAATTACTCCTGTGCGGTTCCTCCGGGATGAACCGGCGGGCGCGTGAAAAGTGGCGATTTGATTGATTCCCGCCCGAACCAACCGCGATACAATCATGGCCATAGACAACGCCAAGCAGTTGCAGCTCCTCAACGGTTGAAAGGATACGAAGCGATCAGCTAGCGTTCGTACTTCGAGAATACAAAGCAAAGCCTCGATTACCACAGCTGCAATAAGCGAAGAGAATACGATACGATCAGCACGAAGCGGGGATTCCCAATCTCAGTGAACATCGGTACCAACTATGCCTACAGCGGCAGCGTAGCAAACCTTTGGGTTCGGGACTGGTTGCAGCAAGTACCATAGGGACTGATTGCAGCAGGTACCGGACTAGTGCTTCGGGACCGATCTAGGACCACAGGGATTGGATTCCGTAGGGATAGCTTCATATCCTCCTTGCCGTATAGATATCACCTAGCGAACTCCAGGGACTGATCGAACCCACCGGTACCTACGGGTTATCATTCTCGAAGTTGTTTTCTCTGCAAGAATAGGCCGCAGCCTATGCTATCTGTACGGCTACTTCTCTGCCGGCCTTTGATCAGAAGCAAGTGAAAGAGACCGGCCATTCTATAACCGAAATTCTTTTCTGCTGCACTGGTTCATCGGGCCGCCTCGACTAACGGCAGCATGAAGGCCGTTTATCCGCCAAAAAAGTGGTGCCGTGGCGAAGTCAATAAAACAGCGCAATGAGTGAGATTGCCCGTTATCCGCCTCACAGACAGCGGAAAGGCCTTCACCTGCGCTAATAAAACTTAGCAGCAAGCAAGTTCTTCCGCATCCGCAAGAAGGGGGCAAGCAAGCAAGCAAGCAAGCAAGCAATTTGCGCAGCTAGGTTGGGCGGTTCTCTGTCTGCGTAGAGGGCATAATCCGTGTTTGGCTATCGACTCAAATTACAAGTGGTGACGGCTAAACTGTACAGTCATGCCGTAAATCACTATCCTTCACCGTTTCCCTGGCTGGAACGAAAGTTTATAGAAAGAAAGCCAAAATTAATTAATATTGGAGTAGCCATGGTTGATTGCAATGAGAGTGATTATACGCGACCTGGAGTTGAGTTCGAACATGTATGCAATAAGGTGCTAAAGTACTTGGTTGGCTTGAAGATAAGTATATCGTAGAACTTGTTAACAATCCATTGGGCTACTTTAGAGAAAGTGAATTTATTTAGGAGGAGGCGAAGGACGCACGAAAGGAGGTAGACTTTTGGTGTTACTTTAGGGAAAGCCCATCAGTTCGGTTCCTAATAAACATTCACTCGTTACGGGATTCCGGGCGTCAAGGTGTGGATTTTACTTCATTAAAAGGAAACCGACCATTCTTTCTCATGAGAACCCATATATCATCCAGGGCGAAAGTCTTATGTAGTGTCTTGCTAAAATACCTTGGCGTTGTGAAGGATTTTTTTCTTTACAATCACTAGTTTAATAGGAAATAACTTTATTCTTTTTCTTTTCTAAGCTGTTTTTGTTACGAACCAATCTGTTGCTTACTGCCTGCGCGGATACGGGCCTTCGAGCAAGCAGTGAACGCAGCACCAGTCAATTCCTCGCCGCCGGCTTCACCCGGATGAACCGCTTTCAGGCACGACTTACGGGCAGAGAGTTTCTACACCATCCTCTAGGGCCCATATCCGCTCGCGAGGACCGACCTGGAAAATCAGTACAAGTTCTTCAAAGATATTTTAGCAAGGGACAAACTAAATCCTCAGGTCGGGTGGGATGGCACTACTGGCAAATACTGTCTGGCAAAGACGCAGGCGCGAAGCGTGGTAGGCCCGCTAGCGTTTTTTTTGCTTGCCGAAAGCATACAAGAAAAGCCGGGTATATACGGGAACCGACTCCTTGTTGTTTTTGCAACCATAGGAACTGCCATGAATGCAGGAGACTGCCCTAGGTATAAAGCACCGAGGAAAAGAAACAGATTGGATAAGACATGCCCATAGTCATAAACAGCTTAGAAAGATTATAGACCGAATTGCACGAGGACATCGCAACTCTTTAAAATAACAACGAAGAGTTGTTCCCGCAGGTGCTCCTCAATCTGTCGTAGAATACACTACCCGATCTTTCGGGTGGCCTAGAAATCCTGAAAGATCTAGAAGTCTCTTCGGTTGTGGAACTGATTATTGGATTTTAGGATTTCTTCATTCCGATTGTATTTGCAATAGGATTCATCTCCCTTACATTGATTATAGTAGCCAAGACTCTTTCATGTACAAACCGTTTCGTGTGAATTCATTAAATAAATAACACGAGTGTCTCCTAAGAGCATCCCTATCATCCGGTGGATTCAAGTCCATGGTCTCTCCTGGGGTTACTCGGAGCCTTAGCAAGCACCATCGGTGCTGTTATGTATATGCATTCATTCGCGGGAGACGGAACACTCCTCACTTTAGGCCTAAGCTTGATCTTATACACCATGTTTGTATGGCGGCGCGATGTTACATGTGAATTTACTTACGAAGGACGTCATACCAAAGTGGTATAATTAGGGCTTCGCTACGGTTTTCTCTTGTTTATCGTCTCGGAGGTTATGTCTCTTCTAGCCTTTTTTTGGGCTTTCTTTTATTTATCTTTGGCACTCGCGGTAGAGATCGGAGCTATTCGGCCCCCCAAAGGAGTTGAGGTTTTAAATCCCTGGGGAATCCCTTTTCTAAATACCCTTATTCTCCTTTCCTCTGGAGCTGCCGTGACTTGGGCTCATCATGCCATACTCGCAGGTTTAAAATAATAAGCGGTTCACGCTTTAGTAGCTATCGTTCGGCTGGCTCCAGTTCCCACCGGGTTTTAGGGAATGGAATATTACGAAGCACTCTTCATCATTTCCGACGGTATTTATGGTTTTACTTTCCTCTTAGCCATCGGGTCTTATGGGTCCTACGTTACTACAGGGACCATTCTCTCGACGATACGCGGTATTTGTTAATATATAGGTCATTTTAGTCCTTCGCATCACTTCGGCTTCGAAGCAGCTGCTCGGTACCGGCATTCTGTGGACGTGGTTCGGTCATTTCCATCTGTCCCTATCTATTGGTGGGGGGGCTTATGACAACAAGGTATGGGCCTTGCCCTTCCCCAAGCAGAATGCAGGTCAATGGAAACTTGACTGGTTGAAAAGCCTGACGTTGTGGGGTTCAGCGGGCCAGCTTTGCTTTGAAGGTGGGCTTATAACATCAAGGGCAGGGGATCCGGCCGGTTGGGGCTCGACGAATCACCTAGTTGTCTTCCTTTTACGATTCTATACGGTGCTCGGTAGGTCCAATTCCTACTGTATTTTTCGGAATGCATTAGATGAGTACCCGGCCAAAGGTTCAGGGGTCGAATACCCAACGATAGAGTCGGGTTCAGGTTCTACTCTCCGTTGTCTATCAGCGCTGGTCCACCTTATCTGATACATCACCGTTCCATCATCATCCATTCCTCCTGTTTCCCACTTACTACCCTTTCCCATTTTTATTTTCCTTCATCTCGGTCGTTAGCTTGGAATCTGCCCGCCCCCCGATTCTCCTGGAAAGGGAGAAATGTTTCCTTTCCTTTCCTTTCCTTTCCTTTCCTTTCCTCGGTATCATTCTCTCTCGTCAGCAGTGCTAAGGTGACTTCTCAGACCGTTCCCTTGTTCTGCAGATTCTCTGAGTTCCGAGAGGCCTTCGGCGAATTAGCTCGACTTTGTTGTTGCGGAGCGGGTTTCGCGTGAGGTGCTCTCTCGGCGGCGGGCGGTAGAAGGCTACCTTTCTCCTCATGCGTGAAAACGGCCGGGCCGGGCCGGGCCGGGCCGGCCTTCATGATGAACCGGTTCATCGGCACTGGTTGGTTCTAACATCCCCAGCAAGCAAGCAAGCAAGCAAGCAGGTGTTTTACCTCTGCCGCCTTGGGATGGGAACCTTGGTTTGCTCAGTTCTGAAACCTTCCCATGGTTAGGGTTGGGTATATGGCAAAATTCGCCTCTGAGGTTACGGGGGCAGTATCTATCGATTTTGGAGAAAGGAGAGGCGATCGTGTCTCTCTCCGAACTAGAAACAATGTGCGGCGATCCTGAGATTATCGGCGCAGAACAGAAGCGGTTCTTGAATTGATCACACGACATTACGTAAGATTACAGCTTCGAGAACTTGTTCGGGATTGATTAGAGGAGACCCTGTTCTGGATCTTTTCCGAGCCCGATCTCCACCTCCCCTAACCCACCGAAGACGGTAGCGACGGGAAAGATTCCGATTTGGAATCGTGTATGGGTAGTATGACGCTATGAAAAAGGTCTTAGAACACCCCATCCAACCATCCAACTGCTTGAGTCGTGGGGGCCTTTTGATCCCTGAAAGAAGGTCTCTATATAAAGTGACTTATAGCAGCTCCTACATTCGAGGCGAGGTTTGGCCTCGGGTGTTAAGTTCGCCAGGAACCATAAGCCTTTGTATGCATCTGAGCATAATGGGTTCGGTGAAGGCTAAGGGACTAGACAGCCCACCTCCTAGCTTCATCTCTTACTAGAGATGCCGCTAAGAGGATCCCTTTCATTCCCATGTAAGCTGCTTTCACCTGAGGGACCTCTCACAAACTCCCATAGATATTAGAAACAGACCTCGAAACGAGAAACAGAACAAGAATAAGAGAAAGCAGAACGAGCTTTGGTTAATTATTCCCCAGTGTGATCTGTTAGCCCTAAGCAATATCTGCAAAACGGCTCACGCTATTAATAACGTGAACTTCAACCAAAAGCGGACAAAAAGAGATCGCCGATCTTTTCCGCCAGTAGCTGAGATGTTCAGTTGACTCCCAGGCCTTGATGGAAGGGCGGCTACCTTCGAAACTGCAAAAGCAAAAGGCCCGGGGCGCAGGACGAACAATGAATGAGTGTAAGCTTCGTGGCCCAATCGACGGTGCTGACCACGGGACTCGTTATCGTAATAGCGGGAGGGAGCAAGGCAGTGACAACTTGGGGATTGTCATTGAGCATCCCTTGACGCCCGAGAAAAGTAAGTTATCGATGGCTCTTCTGTCTGAGACAGACCATCTACGCTCGCGGCATCCCTTACGGAGTATAGCTCACATCCAAGCATCTGGTTGGGGAACGGGGCAACGCCCATGAAGCTCCGGAAACGGAAGGCCCGCCAGGCTGTATGCTCTTGGAAATAGGATTCTTCACCAAGCTCCAGAGCTGACACGGGGACCCATTAACTTCTTCAAATTGGATCGTAGATGACAGCGAATCATACGTAAGGTATTCAAACTCGCGTTAAATCACCGTCCTAACTGCCTGCCTGCCTGCCTGCCTGCCTGCCTGCAATTTGGAGTGAAATCATACCATAACTCGAAACGCCTTCCGTCATAGCTAAATACGGGGAGGAGATGCCAGCATGACGGGAAGAGCCGTGTGAGGCCTATAGCTCATGCACGGTTCGGGAGCCAAGCCCCAGCAGTAATGGTGCGGCTTAGGTTAACTGTATAATTCTAGTCCCACTTTACTACGTGAAGGCGCTCTATAATATTCAGTGAAACCATTATAATACAGGGACAAAAGTCATGATGGGGACAGAGGTTTAATCAAACTGTTACACCCGCAGAATATGATCTTGGTGAATACAGGACTGAAAACTCCTGTAATCCTTTTAAAACATGAAGTGACAGCAAGAGCGCCAATCACCAAGTAAGCAAAGTTTAATTCTGTTGGGATCGAAGATTCGAATCTGGAAAAAGTGGAAGAGCTTCGTGAACCAAAAATTATTTTGCCAGAACCACGTAAACCGGAAATTATTTTGTCAAAACCATTGAACAAGAAAATAGTTCGGATTGAACTAACCAAGATTTGGCGTGACCGCGACAAGGTCAAAGGGTTGATTTTCAATTTAATGAAGGGTGGGTATGCCGCAGTTACTGCAGGGTTCGTGGCTTTCCTTTTCAGGAGTCCCTTTCGCAAAAATGAGAGTGAGAGGTTCCACAAAAAGAAGAAATTTTACAAAAGTAGAAAATTTAGGTTCCACAAGAATAAAAGCAGAAGTGGGAAATTTGGAAACAAAGGTCTAAAGTTTCGCAGAAGCAGAAATGAGACATTCTGCAGAAGTAGGACATCCAGAATTCTGAACACGAACCCAATAAAGCGTAATATTGCGGTAAAAGAAGAGATTCGTGCTGCGCTAGTTTCAGAAAAGAAAAAGCACCATTGAATCGAAAGCCGCCCCCTAACCAGCAGTCTCTTCCTAAGCACCAACAGCAGCAAGAAATAGTTTATTTACATGAGTAAGAAACTGACGTATTTCCATCGGTCGCTTCCGTTTCGTATATTAGTTATTTTGTATGCTTCGTATAGTTTTCTGTGAATTAGCATTAAAAGGTTCTTTAATAGGCATAAACAAGTCGTGTTGGCAGTACGCTGGTCGGCTTCACAAGCAAGCTGCGGGTCTTTTTCAATCACTAATTCTTATTTTGCCCAAAATCGTTGTCGTTGGTTCACATTTTATGGCATCGCAGAAATTGATTGTAAGGCTTTAGATTATTTCAAAGGGTGGCCTAAGGTCACCCCCCTTAAATGAGAGTCCCGCCTCTCTTCATTTAAGCGGGAAAAACGTTCTGCTGGCTGGGTAACATAATGGCAATGTATTGGACTGCAAATCCTGGAATGACGGTTCGACTCCGTCCCTAGCCTATTCTTCTTCCAAGCTCTTTTGCCATTTCCGAGTGAAAAGATTGCTGCTTTAAAGTGGAAAGAAAAGTGCAAAGCATCTTCTTGCCAGTGATTCATCAAGATTGCCGCCGGCTCGGTTTAAAGTGAAAAGAAAAGTGCTGCTTTGCTTTGCTTTGCTGGATTCGCAGATTATGGCCAGAAGATGATATTGCCTTCTTGCATGATCCTTCTGAATTTTACCAACGGAATTTCGAAATTCCAGCATTCAATTCTTTCCGCAATCTGAGCCGCATTAAAGATTATCGTATAATAATCCATGAATATTCAGGCCTTCTTGAAAGTTCAAAAGAAGAACTTTGGTTTGGTAGCCATTTATATTACACTTTTTACTTAATAACCACCTGCGAATTGATGACATCCTTGTGAGGTTGGTAGCGATCGAAGGCTAAGTACCAGCTGTATTTGCACTTTCCCTGCTTGCTTGCTTGCTTGCTTGCTTGCTTGCTTGCTGTTCGGCGCCCGCCGCTTTTGTCGTTAGCACTCTTTTGTTCATTAATCAAGCGTTTCGTTCCGTCCGGGCATCTTTGTAAGACGTGAAACACCCGATCCCATTCCGACCTCGATATGTGAAAAGCGTTTTCTGCCATATGTACTGATAATTTTCGGGAGACGTGGTTCGACAGCCCGGACCCTTTCAAATCGTATATGCGATTGCCTAAAGGTCAGATGCGAATCTGATATCAGCCAGAAACAATGAAAAGGCGTACGACAACGCAAAAAAGCAAGCTATGGATGTGAAGACAGATTAGAACGGTAAACACACAATACCAATGATGCGTAAATCCCTGGCTGGCATGCATTATCGGAAAATCTGTTCCTCAACTCTTACGCTCGAGAGAGCTAGGGAACTTGTCAGGGAAATCTAAAGTGTTTAGTTAAACGAGACGCTAAGAAAGGAGGAAGGACGAAGCCCTTCTTGCTTGCTTGCTTGCTTGCTTGCTTGCTTGCTTGCTGCGGATTGTACAAACTTCGTATCGCACAGCACGGAAAGAGAACTCAAGAGCGTAAAGGAAAAAACAGAGGATGCAGGGTCATTTGGTAGACGTTTTCGTCGAAACAATGAATCCTCTGTCCAAGTACTCGACCAATTCTTTCCGCGCTTCTTCCGCATTTTACAAACGTCCGAAGATTATTGTATAATAATCTATGCGGGCTTCTTTTTGTCTCGGTTTTAAGCAGTCACAGGTTGAGTGGCGATCGCAGAACACTCATTAAGATTTTGTACGGTGTTCGGTAGGTTCAACTCCTACTGCATCGAAAAGAATGCATTGGATGGATGCCTGGGCATTGAGAGGGAAGGACGCTTCCAAAGGCGAAAGGCCATGGGGAGATACCGTCTGTGATCCATGGGTTTCCAATCGGGAAACCGTATCCAAGCTTGCCGGGCATGCCGTGTGCTGCGGCTCTGCCTCGGACTTGAGAAACTTAGCGAACTGAAACATCATTGTAGCTAAAGGAAAGGAAATCAACTGAGACTCCGTTAGTAGCGGCGAGCGAAAGCGGATTAGGCAAAGAAAAGGGAAGGGGCCCCAGCCCAGAAGGGCCGCTTTCCCTGGCCCCGTGCGGGGGAGAACTTGCAGTAGAGGGAAGGGTGGGAACCCTTCCTCAAGGAATTCTGAAAAGGTTGGAAGATCTGGCCAAAGAAGGTGATAGCCCCGTAGATCTTTCCTGGCAAGTTTGATTACCATTACAAAACGCGGATACCGTGTTTGAATAATGATCGCTTTACGTGACTAAGGGGGACCACCCCCGCGCCTAAGTATTCCTCAATGACCGATAGCGTACCACAAGTACCGTGAGGGAAAAGTGAAAAGACCCCGCCGTATGCCGGGAGTGCAATAGAAAACCTGAAATCCGATGCAAACTATCAGTCGGAAGAGCGAAGCTGAGAAAATGCGGCAAAGCCACTAATGTTCGATGGAACGCATACGCGAAGCTGAGAAAGCGCTGTAGCTTTCGGAGGCAAAGCCACTAATGTTCGCATACGCGAACCCTTGAGCGAAGCTTCGCGTTGTCGGCTCTCGCTTTAGCACTTTCCACCCTAACGGCGTACCTTTTGCATAATGGGTCAGCGAGTGAATGGGAACAGCGGCTTAAGCCATTAGGTGTAGGCGCAACGAGGTTGAATCTTCGGCGTTGTTTCTATTTGACCCGAAACCGATTGATCTAGCCACGAGCAGGTTGAATCGAGCTCTCCACAGAGGCCTTGGAGGACCGAACTCACGTATGTGGCAAAATACGGGGATGACTCGTGGCTAGGGGTGAATCAAAGAGCTACGACTCCGCCGTTCCTTTGTTGAAGTCCGAAGGACCACAAGAAGAGGGAAAAGGAGTCCTCCTCTGGCCTTTCGCCCCACAAGCGTGCGAACGCTTTTTCAATAACTGGCTCATAACGGTGAAACCAGCTTACCCTTTGAGAGTAATGGCCACACCGTGGGAAGTCGTGAAAGCTTCTCTCCCTTTATTGCGGTCGAGTGCCCCAGCAAGCAAGCAAGCAAGCAAGCAAGCACGCCCTCAACGACGAGGAATAAAGCGGGTCAGGCCCCAAGATGAAAGCAGGTCAAGTTTGGTAGGCGGTTAGCTAACGCCAACCCGGGTTCAGCAAGCAAGCAAGCAAGCAAGAATGCGCCAGGATAGGTGCCCCGGGACCAACACTTAAACAGTCCAGGGTCCCACCACCAAAAGGTCTTGTTCCCACTGTCCTCGTTGCTTTATCTCGTATTCCAGAACCACCTTGTTCTTAGGGAATCTCTCTCGTAGCTACGAGCTAGCTCATTGACC
>NW_028230577.1:7500-12500 GCF_043228905.1 Azolla caroliniana | reverse complement strand
GAATTCAGCATCGCGAAGATACGGTTCTTTCCAGCCGCTTCCCTCTTCATTCATTCATTCATTCAGAGCGGAGAACAATTTTTTAGTAATAGAAACAGCAGTGGCTATTTTGGCTCACGTAGCTCAAAGGATAGAGCATTCCTATGTACCACCCGGGTTGGCGGGAAACTAGCCGGTTCGAGTCCGGTCGTGGGCTGGTGGGAGGAACAAGCAAGAATGGTTCAATACGGCGTCTAACAGGCAAATCAAGAATTTCACTTCGAATCCTGGACTTTAGCACCTTGCTGTTTATGGTGTTTCATGATCAGTATCGGAAACGAATGGAGAAGCGGTAGAACGTGCGGAACCGCATATTGGATTATTCTAGTGCGGCATGAAGCTGCTGGCGCCGAGTCGGCCGGATGAAAGCCGTTAGCGATGCTCCGCTTGTTCCCTGGCACGGGCGGCGCGCGAAGGCAACTTCCGCGTCGTAAGCACCGAGTTCGGTTTGTCGAGCAACTCAAGTGAGGCGAACCTAAAAAGGGAAGGAAGGGAGAAGGTCGTAAAGGTGGCCTCGTTATCTGTATCAGAGGTCAGAATAAATGAGTGCGGGAGAACCTGCCGTCCTCTACTTCCGATTTTGGTTATCTCACGAGCGAGCCAACGGTTCCCCGGGGGTTCTCGGAAACAAGAACGCGTTGGCGGGTCCTGGAGTGCCCGTCAAGAGCGCACGCGCATACCCCGCGGGGTAACTATTACGACCAGCACCCTCCGCATTTCGGCACAGTGGAACGTGTAACCGGCCCGAGGTTTCGTTTCAACTTACACTTGTTTCATGTTGGGATGGGTAGACCAACTGCCTGCCCGCAAGGGACAAACTAAATCCTCAGGTCGGGTGGGATGGCACTACTGGCAAATACTGTCTGGCAAAGACGCAGGCGCGAAGCGTGGTAGGCCCGCTAGCGTTTTTTTTGCTTGCCGAAAGCATACAAGAAAAGCCGGGACGGGAACCGACGAAACTACAGAAACGTAACCAAGCAAGCGGTCGAGCCGGGAGGGCCGGGTCATTTGACGGGAATGAGGAGGCCGATTTCTTCTGTTCAAGCTGCCTGCTGGAGAAAGGAGTGAGAATGAGGAGCCGGCCTTACCGCCGTGGCTAGGCCCACGGGTTGGTTCCTCCGGGCCCAAGGCCAGGGCCTTGGCGGGTTTACGGTGCGACGACAGGCGGCGGGCGCTGCCCACAGGGAGGATAATTTGCTTTCCCCCTCCCTCCAAGGGAAGTATCCTCTTTAACAACCAACAGAGGGACCCTGGAAGAGAGTTACGAAACAAGGGGGCGGGCAGCAATCCAATCGTACGCGCATAAGCTACCAAACGAGATACGTTTCACCAGCGAATGAACGCTGGGCCGCTGAACCCCACCTGACCTATAAAAAATGGCGCGAGCCGTATGCGGGGAGACTTGCACGTACGGTTCCGTTGGGGGGATCCGGCCAGCGAGGGACCGACGCCTACCCAACTAGGGGCACGGAAAAATTAATCGAGTATAAAACGTATTTCTAAGCTTTACCTCATTCTGATCGTTTGGAGGGCGACCGTGAAAAGTCACCGAATGAAGTCCTCCTGTGGGCACTGCAAAAACCCACGGCAGAGCGGATATTACTAATCGACGTATAGGATATGACGACGGCAACAGCATGTCATAAAAGGAGATAACCGGGAATAGCCAACTCTTAGCGTATCTCCAACTACACTCTTGAGTGGCAGTTGAACGGGGAGTATCGTGAATGCGAGATGCCAGCGGAACGATCAGCCGGACGTGTTGGGCAGCGCCGGGCTTTCTCCCTACCGCGTCTCTCCCTGTGTGTTGAGGATCCAAAGCGAGTGCACCGGGGATAAGGGAAACTGGGATTCAATATGGGCATAGCAAACATCTGAAGCGTAACCACACACTCACACGACCTTTGCCGCTTCACCCGGATGAACCGCTAGAGAAATAGGAGCATTCGGTGAAACCGGTGAACCGCACTTCCGGATAGATGTGTGGGACAGAGGGCTCATAGTACCTGCCTACCTTCTGCTTCGGGAACCGTGTAAGCATAGGGTGCTGCTAGTGTCGCAGAAGGGAAGGGAAGGGAAGGGAAGGGAAGGGAAGGGAAGGGAAGGGGCCTAAATTGGCGGACAGACCGACGCCGCACACTTGAGCAGCGCCGGGGGAAGCGGCCGAAGAAGCGGTTTTCATCATCCGGCAGAGTTTGTGCCAGTCGGAACGGGAATTGGCCAGTCAACCCCACACCCTTCGAAGATGTTGCCAGAATGACTTCCAGGGTCCTTCCGTCCTGGCCAGAGCACGGCTCAGCGCCTTCATGATGAACCGGATGAAAAAGGGGTTGGCGGGTTTGATGAACCGCTTTATCTCCCTCCCAATTCTGCTGTTTGCGAGGTAAAGAAGCGCTTGCCGCGCCCCGCACTCTCCCCAGCCCTTCGGGCCTTCGACCCACGTTCGCTGCTTTTTTGTTGACTTCACAAACGAAGGCTCTAGTCCTGATGTCATCTAAATGCTCATGGGCAGGAGTTCTTTGGCGAGGCGGAAACTAAACCATGATAACGCTTCGGGTAACTCAAGTTGGAGAGCCGTGTGATGGGTGACCATCCCGCACGGTTCAGAGAGCACTTGTGTATGTGATGCGAGTGAACGTGTGCAACACAGCAGCAGCACAGCTGGCATCGAGTAACTTTCAACCCTATCTACGTTCCCATGATGGCCTAAGAACACGCTTATCCTTCAGCTGTAGAGAGACCTTGCAATTGTGAGGTACCGTTATGAGCTTAATATATATGAGTGTTATTTTGTGAAACAACTTGAATCCCAAATTATTTACCTGCTTTAACTATTTATGTCATGGACGTGGGAGCATCAACTCTGTCTCCGTGGGCTTCTGAAGAGCGAGAAAAACTTTTGGAATCCTATGAAAGGGTCTCGGGAGCTAGGATGTACGCTAGTTATATATGACTAGGTGGAGTGGCATAAGATCTGCCTCTGGGCTTGAGTGGAGACACTTTTTCATTCACATAGTAATTTGCTTCTCGTATTGACGAATCGGAGGAAACGCCGACCAACAACCGTATCTGGAAATAATGATTAGTGGATATCGGTACCGTCACTGCATAGTAAGCTTTGGATCGGGGATTCAGTGGTGTAATGTTAAGAGGTTGTGCGACATGAAGACATCGATAGCAATATGGGGGAGGTTCCCATCGGGCAACGGTTCTGCCTGACCTTGCTCAAGCACGCTTTGACTGTAAAGACTTGGTGTGAAGCCTTGAGGGCAACGTCCCTCAAGATGGGGGCTGGGGTGAGCTGAAGAGGGGACAGCGTAAGCAAATGTGTATAAGCCTAGTAAAGCATGACCGAGGCAAGGCTAGGGCCATCTTCGACTGGTTAGTCTGACGGACCGTGAACGGATTCGCCTTTGGCCTCTGGGCACGTCGAAACCGCATGGGTTCACCGGGGTAGAGCACAGTCCGCCGAAATCGGCATAGGTTAGATGCCATTGATGGAACATGGTAAGCCCATATTCATCTGTGCGTCCGTAAGGGCTAGGCATGTAACGAGGTATGGGTGGAGAAAGACCCGAAAAGCAAGGGCCGAGCCTGCTTAGATAAGAGTACGTGACCTGACTTTTTGAATCAAATTGAATTGAAAGGTGGTAAAGTGGCACAAATCGATTAATTGAGGGAAGCATAAAGGCTTTAAGCAGCAGCACAGAGGGGCAAAGCAGCGCTCTAAGAAAGATGAACAACCTGCCGCCTTTTTTCATAAGATTGTGACGGTACGGAAGTATGGAGATCTAGAAAGAAATTGGCGGACTAGTAACTAGTCTTGGCCAACAACCTAGCACGCACGCACGCACGCACGCACGCACGCACGATGAAAGCCCTCAACCTACGCGCGCGTCGGAACTACATCCCTTTTGTTTGTTTGTTTGTTTGTTTGTTTGCTACGGATGTAGCGCGCGTTCTGACTCCACTGGTCACGGTCGCTCTCCGCCCGCCGCGGGCCACGCGGTAAGTGGCCTGAGGCAAGCAAAAAGATTTTTCTGTTTGTGCTGGCGGAAAATGAGCCAGCCGGATCGCCGCCAATCAATCCAAAATCTGGTGCTATGGACGCTCACGCATGAACCAGGAATGCCCTTCATCTCCAAGTGCCTGCAGACGCGTTACAGGGGCGGGCCTCTGGGAATGCATTCGAGCCGTATGAAGGGAAACTTTCACGTACGGCTCAGAGGGGGGGAAAGCCCTAGAAGGGGCCTACCTATCCCAACCGGGAGTATGCTGGGATTTGTGAAAAGCAGCACCTCACGATGTTCATGACTAATCGGATTCCGATGTACTAGTGGGTACCAGGGGAGATCGCCACGATCGTTATTGTATTCGCATTGAAGAGACGTGATAAAGTATTTGAATCATCGTATAACGTCCTAATTAAATGCTCAGCGGCACGATTAAAGCCGATGATCGTAAGCCATGTCCTTCATCATGACCTTAAATGAAATAATCTATGGAATCTCCAATTCACCATTTCAAACCTTATACAGAAGGGTTTTCTGTACCAGCTTTTTCTATCTATACTGTAGCTGAAGTACTTAAAGGAGAATCTGGTGTGTTCTCAGTCAGTAATGGAACTAATCGTCTTTATTGTTGTAAAATAAGAGCACCTGGCTTCGCCTATTTACAAGGACCTGACTTTACGTTCAAAAATCACATGCCAGCAGATGTGGCCACCATCATTGGTACTTAAGATACTGTGTCTGGAGAAGTGGATAGATGAAACTACTTAAAGCAGCACGCACAAATAGGAAACCCAAAAAATAAGATGCAGGTGAGAAGAGGGATACCCTTGTAGATCTGGGAAATAAAGATGATAAAGAAAGAAAGAATAGGTGCATGCTGGCCCAAGTAGGCACGCACGCACGCACGCACGCACGCACGCACTTCGGGATGGGGGCTTGATGAATCCC
>NW_028230577.1:0-2500 GCF_043228905.1 Azolla caroliniana | reverse complement strand
CTTGCTTTTAAGACTAGTGATAGCACATGCAGAGCCTATCGTCAATCTAGGGATGGAACAAACAGGTAAAGAAGCGCAGAATGCGCAACTGCTTCCGGGAACTATCAGTTTGATCTTATCGATTGACTGCGGGACGAAACGTTGAGCTTTCGCCTTATCGGGCTATGAGGCGGATACCCCGTTTGTTAGAGAATTGCCCTAAGACATAGATGATTAATATTTCAACGGTATAGGTGTCAAGAGCCGACAAGGCACATATTATTTCCTTATTATTCTTCTTGTACTGAACGATCAATTTGTCCCTCATACTATCTTTGCTTTTCTCAGTCAATAGCAGCTTAAAAAGGTCCATTGAGCCCTTGTAGATGGAATTCTCATCGAAAATTCTAGTTTTCTACCGCTCGGCGGAGGCAGTGGCCTTTCTTTCGGACTTAACCTTCGCAGAAATCTTTGCCAATAGGACTGGTATCGGGACGAGCGATAACATCTGATTTGCTGGCATCAACTGTAGCATGATTTTGTCCCGTTTCGGGCTCGGTCGCTGGGGTTGTGATTCCCATAGGTTCGGAACGGAAATTCTAGTAAAAGTCTGAGTCATCATTCTGTGAGGACTTATTTGCATACAAATAGTCATTACTTGCAGCCTTACCGCTTCTTCCGCCAATATTCTCGTTTATGGGCGGCGGCACCTAATCATCTATAGTGTAGTCGTTACCAAACTTTTTGTTCTAAGATCCCGATTTGATCGTGTTTGAAAAACCCACTAAAGTCATCTGAGCCGAGGCTAGCGTGGTGGGGGAAGTAGCATTTTTTGGTTGTTTAACAACATTGAATTGTCTCCAGATACCTCCGGATTGTCCCCCTCATAAGTGTTAGTTCGCGGTTCATGCACGTTGTTATCCGCCGTATTATTGGATAAGGCTGACTTTGAGCCTGCGGCCCTGCGCTGTAATGCCTAATAGAGCCTTCTATTATTTATCGATACACGGGAAGGGGGCGGCCTGGGGCCGCCTATATTAGATAAAAAACCATTCTCGCTAGGTTGTTTTCATAGGGAAGCGCCTACCTATCTAGATAATTGCTTCCTATAAGTTGGCATAATCAAGGCTACGAAGATGGTTAACTCGATTAGAACATAGAAAGGTAAACGACCGACAATTTAACACCAGATATCTGAAAATGTGAACAGAGCTGCTATGGAAAGCGAACGAACCCTCAAAATACGACAATTGTTTAGACAGGTTCTCAAAGAAATAGCTTTTGGTTCTGGCAAACAGATAACCATTACCAAAACTTAAGGGCGCGTTAGCGAAATGGACAAGGTACGAACAGTTGACATTATGTAGTCAGAAGTCTTAGATTGTGACTTGGTCGTAGGCAAATTAGTGGATGTGGTACTTGGACGGTGAGAGAGGTGCCGAACATTGGAAACTACCCAAACAGAAGTAGCGGGGAAAGATGATAAAAGGCAAAAACCACTTGAGTAAAACAATTTTTCATATTCTTTCCTTTACCTTTCATAGCAACTAAGGATCAAAGAGCACCGAATTTAATGAGTCGTACAAGAAAAAGCAAAATAGGGACATGATATTGAAAGTGTAATAACATATGTGCTCAAGGCCTCTATCAATCATGTACGAATAGGAAACGAGTCTGAATAGGGCGAAAGTTTAGCTAATGAAGGAATGGGCTCTTCCAAGAACGGATAGAGCGTGAGCCGTATCAAACCGAAGCGAATCAATATCCAAGAAACGCAAATTTTTGGTTCTTCCATAATTTTTTTTGAAACGAAATGTCTCATCTGACTGATTAATCGGTTTTGTTCAGTATTCGTGTATTACTACCGTAATATACAGATAGTGATCTTCCATAAAAAACTTGACCCCAACGTGCGGCGTGATAGATAGTTTTCAGCTAGAAAAACCATCTGTCTTCTTCCAGTTTATCGACAGTCTTCCTGTCGATAAACCACTTCCCTTTGTCGATTGGGTTTCCGTCTACTTCTATCAGAATGTATCTATCTGAGTCGAACCGCTCAAACAAAAAAAGAAAGCGTTCCATTCCTGTGTGTTCGTGAGATTTATTTCTTTTCTTGTATTTATAGCTTTTTGTTGTTTTGTAAAAGAAAAGCACTCGGTCTCGCCTTTCTGCTAGTCTCATTTGCTCGGCCAATTCCCTTCCCTTTCATTTCAATCATTTTCGGCAATGCCGGAAAGCAGCAGAGAAATGGCTAGAGCGAGCTTTGAAAAGTGTAATTCGGCGGGCGATAATGGCTAAGGCGAGCATTGCTACGGGCGAGCAGTGTTGCTTGCAAGGTCTCTGGGTTTTTGCCGCCCGCGTCCCGGAACTTCTTTGTGATTTCCCCGCAAGCAAGCAAGCAAGCAAGCAAGCAAACTCAGGATTTGTTTCCTGGCATTTGATCCGTCCTTGGAATTTCTTTATGCGGAACAAAGAATTCATGCCCCCAACCACTTGCCAGTCTCGCTTTAACAACTAGGTT
>NW_028230576.1:0-67519 GCF_043228905.1 Azolla caroliniana | reverse complement strand
CGACTCTCTCTCTCTCTCTCTCTCTCTCCCCCCCCCTCTTCCCCTCCCTCCTCCCAATTCTAACTGATTCCTAACCAACACCACACTACACTCTTGTGGAAGGGGGGAGCTGGCCTCGGCTCTTCTCTGCGCCTCTCGCCCACCGATTCATCCAAATTCATCTCCTCCCCCCCCCCCCCCCCCCCCCCACTTCGAATTGAATCGAATCGAATCGATCGCGCTAAATTCCCTAATTCACATTTGCTTGAAATTCCCTGATTCACATTTGCTTAAATTCCCTAATTCACATTGGCTTAAAATTCCTAATCCACATTCGCCTCGCCTCGCCCTGCCTCACCGATCCCTCCCCTCCCATCCCCTCTCTCAATCCTTGGCATTCAGATCTCATAAATCCCAATCCTATCTAATCATATATACAATTCCTTCACTTGGTTTCTTTGCATCCTCATTCTAGGGAGGGAACTCAGTTGTTTCAGTTCATTGCAGCTACATAGTCTTATCTCTGGCGGTGCGCCGTGGCCGCGGCCGCGGCCGCGGCCGAAGAACTGACAGTGACACTCCCAGATGCCGAAAAGCAAGAAAAATAAAAAAAAGCAATGTTGAAAAGCAACATAGAGGTCTGGTTCCCCTCCTCATCCCCTTAACATCCTATAATTATCATCACATACCCCACTCCTTTCTCCTTCCCCACACCATCTTCATCATTCCTCTTCATCATTCAACAGACATACACAGTCCTTTCCTATTGCCTATTTTCTTCTCCTTCCTTTTTCCCTTTCCCTCATTGGCTTTATTTTTATTCCTTTTCATACAGAATCAAAAAAGCAAAAAAAAAAAACAAAGAAGCAATATATATATATATATTTATATATATACATACATACATACACATATGTATGCCCACTCTTTTATCTCTCTTTTCAATCAATCTCTTACAATATCCCAACCACCACCACCAGCAGCAGAAGAAGAGGAAGAAGAAGGAGGAAGAAGAAGAGGAAGGAAGAAAGAAGGAGAAAGTTATGAATACTTTTTATTTGATTTTATTTTGCCATTTGCCATCATATTAATTTGTTTTGAATTCAAGAATAATAGTGGTGCTTGAGTGCATACACACACACACACACACATGCACACACAAATCCTTCTACCACCCTATTGGACATTTGATTACATGTATATTGGTATGATCCATCCATCTATCCATCCATGGCATACACTTGTTATGAGAAAAAGAAACAGATCTTAATGATTCCCTTTTGCATCGTGCGCTTTGGCCGCGAGATCGATTCGTCCCCCTATCGATCACACATACTCTCATTGCTGTTCTTCCTAAGAATGATCCATCCATCTGAATCGCTTTTGGGTCGATCCATCCACCTATTATCCGTCTATCGAACAATCATGCACTATCTCATTGTTCTTATTCCTTAGATCAATCCATTCACATTTCCGTCTATTGATCGATTGATCGATCATGTACTCTCTCATAATTTGGTCTTCCTCCTTATATCGATCCATTGACCGAACAATCGATCTCTATGGCTAGCTCCCACACACACTAGTTGGTATTCTTACTTATCCCCCCCCTCCTTCCTCTTCCAATGTCCTCTTTTTCATAAAGGAGAAGATTGTAATAGAATCATCATTTTTACATTTTTCAGCTATGGTATTATTACCCAATGTTTTTGATTTGAGCTGTGGAAAGAAGAAGAAGAAGCAGAAGAAGAAGAAAGATGTCCTAAATATTATTTACCCAAAAAGACAATATATTAATATTATATATGTATTTTTTTCTACTCTTTATTTAATCAATCTAAGAAAAACTTTTTTTTTTTTGCTTTTTTGATGCAAATCAATCAAAATAAAGCCCATTGAATCATGTGGTGATTCATGTGCTCCTAATGATGTAATGCTTCTCCCCTCCTTTTCAGAATCTGAAAGTTTTTGGGCTATGTATGCTTTATGGGTGCAGCAAATATTGCCCTGCATTCAATTGAAAATTATTATGTGGATGGAAAATTGTTGGTGTGGGTATCACATGCATGATGCATGGGATGATTGATTGATCAGGCTTTGGTGTTATTAACAAATAAATAACACAAGATGGCCACTATGCTAGTTCACATGGGAGGAAAGGGCCATTGGCCACCACACCACCCCCTACACAAGCAAAAGGAAAGGGTTGATGGGACACCATATCCATCCCCATTGAAAGGATAAAAGTTGCCTCCCACCAAAGCCTGCACTTTCATTCATTCAATTGATTCATTAAAAATCTTTGCTTTTTGGCACACCATCATTAGTAATCAAAAACACCTAATGCTTTTGAAGAAAAGAAATTTATTAGTATATATGTACATATGTGTGAATGAATGAATGTATGTAATTGGCCATTAGCTTGGGATGGTGACTAGAGTTGCATCGATCACATCACCACCGAAGACCCATTTTCTTAACATTGTTGTCCCCTCGAGTATTGCCCAACCAATAAATAAACCAATAAATAATGCTTCGATCGGAGCATGGGGATATGTATCGAAAATTATTTGCACTCTCCATGTGTGAAATGGTTTTTGTTCTATAGCTTGCATTGTTTCTCACAACTTTTTGTCTTGTAAGCGTGGTTGTTTAGATGGATTAGTGGAAATGATTACATGGATTAATCTCAAATCCACACAAGACCTCCCTATAGATATTGAAAACTAGTATTTATGGGATTCTGAAGAAGAACCCTTTTTTGGACACTCACTAACCATAACCTCTAAATCCTCTAGATACACATGTGACAAGAACCTAACATTATTTATGTAATTTCGAGTCACCAACTCGAACTTCTTGATGTAACACACGGACAAGGGCGAAAAGAAAGGATGTAGGTATCAATTGATGAAATTACATTACTTCATCCTCTATGATTCCGACAATTCTTCTAGTCGACAACCTTGACATTCATTATTTGTAACATGGATATTTACATAAATTGTGTCCATTTCAGTTTTGTAATCATATGAGACTGATTGTCATCCAATTAGTATTGGGTCATTCGGAACTATTCATGAGAGAACTCTCTCCTTGGATGAATGAATTGTCTATGTATCATTTACAAATTGAAGCATGGTTCATCACATATAATAATCTCCTCCACTCAACATGCTTCGGTGCAGGCCTTGCAAGGACAAGCCATCCCCACCTTTACTTAATTTTCCTTGTTCTTGTAATGTTTTGTTTATTCTTGATTGTATCTTTGACAACATCACATCAATTGTAGAATTAGTTTATGGGAATCCTAATGCTAGCCACTTCCCACTTCTAATACTTATATTTTATGTCTCGACCTACTTTAGGTGCTGGTAGTTTATTACAACAACTCCATTTTACTAGTTTGTGAATGTTCAAGATTCATAAAAAACTTTAAGCCTTTTCAAATGTGACAATTTGTAGAACTTAGGACCCTTGGTACAAACCAAAATGTAAGGTTTTTCTCTTGGCACAAACAACAGGGTTATCTAAAGATTTTGTGAAGTTCAACGTATATCGAGCAAGTTCATGTGATTCAAGGGTCAAAAGTCTGAACCTTTAAGTATGTGTACTTCTTTCAATATTACAAAACGGGAGACACCTTTCAAGTGAAAGTTTGTGTTTTGTTCCTGTGTTATACATTCACATGAATTGGCGATATCGTTGTTAACCTACTCACAATGTCCTTATTGAGCGTACATATTATTATGAATCGAAATACTAATGATAAGCAATGAATATTTAGATTAAGAAGAGAATGGTTTAAGGGTGTAACCACACTGATCATCCCAAAGCGAAGGACAAGTGATGAACATAAACTACGCCTAGGTGTCCCAGACAATCGACTCTTACCTTATGTTGTACTTTGGATGTTGAGAAGACTGGATCTAAAAGAAGAAAGGTAAATTTGCGTCACCAATAAAATCTCAACATCATCTCAAGTTGCTAGTCTCTTTACATAGCCCCACACAAACTACCACTTGTCATAGGTCCTTATGGGTTTATCCCTGGTCTTAGTATAACTAGTTTACCATGAATCCTACCCGTAAACCATTAAAATTAGCTTTTGAATAGGCTCTTAAGATTATGCTTGGTGAAAGTTGTAAGTATGAGATATAAAAATTTCCTATGTTACCTACTACTTGAATTTCCACACTAATTATTGGTGAAAGTGTGCCATTATTTCAATTCAAGTGTGAAATAAAGAATCTGGTGAATGTGAAAAATTCTGTTCTAAATGTTTCGTGAGCCACGGTATTCGAACCCGCATCTCTAGATTCCATGGATTTGGTGTTCTATTGTTGGGGGACACTCTAGCTCCGCATATGGTCATCCTGCATTGTCCCAATCTGTTGTAGGGGACCAACCATCATGGCCCCAAACCATTGTGGATGTAGACAAAGCCCAAACGAAGGGACATGAAATAATAATGTGGATGAGCCCACACAAAGGAGCACATTGTTCCTTTGTGGGGAGGGGATATCATAGTAAGCCAATGAGCCTCATGGAGAGTTTTTGCACAATGCATCAGACCTCAAAATCATCGTGTAGAGAAACTGCATGAGGGGCCTACTTATCATGTTGTAGCTATTGAACCATGTGTAAATGAAGAAAGTTGATGTCGTCATTTGAAGAACATGTAAATATATTGAAGACATACTCACACATGACACAAAACATAAAAGCACACATTAATACAAAGCACAATTAGTCACATGTACTATTCCACATTTATACCCATTAATTCACACATATAAATTAAGCCAAACACATACAAATCCCTTTCACTCATATATGCATCATACAAGTTCTCATTTAAGAAAACCTCCACATGTAGATGTGCAAATACACATGTCAAATCCGTACAAGTTAAATTGTGTGCATTGTGGCACATTAGACACATGCACTAATAGTCATTTTAAATAAAGAACATACTTTCGCATTCGACACACTTGTGCACCCATTCACACCCACATTCTCCGAAGGAAACTCAAGTGGTGAACCTTGACAAAATCATAATGGACCATCGTAGACCCCTTTTTCGATGGTTATGGACCTTGATTGTCCCTCTCACATTTCACACATGCATGGATGTCTTTGATAATGTGAATACATTTGGCGAACAAAAAGCTTAGACTATCGATGTGAACGTAGTGAAAAAATGTAAGATGAAAAACTAATGAGTTGGTTTATCAACGGCCAATACTACCTTATAAAACTTCCTAACTGTCAAGTTGAGTATGTCTTTCTACAAAGCTTGTATGATGGTCATTGGTAATAATAACCTTAAAAGATTCCACCGTACTTTAGATGCTATTAACTGAAGAAAGATTGTTTGTAGCACCCACACACCCCAATTGGCTATGCAGTACACAAAAACATACCCACATGCCAAGGCCCTCATATGGGACATGAATGTCCACATTGATCATAATACTATTTGTGGTGGAGCCATTCATCATGCACCACCCAAACAACTATTGAAGGGTACTTAATGAGAGGTTTGGACAAGGGCCTTTGGTGGAGCATGCTAAAATTCCACCTTGGGCAACTAGGTTGCCCTCACTAGGAATTTTACTTCGACAAACTCCACGCCTTGGCAATATAGCATCGTGGTTGGTTGAACTAGAATACGACCATATGGTAGAGGTCTAAGTCAAGGAGGATTATCTAGCTTATAGACTTGATGAAATGGAAGTCAATTATGATTGAGAAAAGAGGTAATAAGGTCTTTTCTCCTTATGCGAAGGTAGATGCTAACATTTTCGTTGTACATGTTGCCGTGATGTGGTGTATGTGAAAGGAGGAAAATGCCAAAACCCCAAGGTTCTTGTCGATGAGAGATAAAAAGGAGTTGGGAGGGGTTGAACATCAAACCAATAAATGTAGTTAGTTTGACCCTTATTGCCCAACTTCTTTCTTGCTTCCTTACTTTCTTCTTGGAGGGGTTGAACACCAAACCAATAAATGTAGTTAGCTCAACCCTTATTGCCCAACGTCTTTCTTGCTTCCTTACTTTCTTCTTCTTGTTTCCATCATGTTTCTATAAAACAATAATACACAACAATCATTGTAATGACAATAAAAATTAATAATGTTATTATTAATAATAATATTGTGAATTTGGTCTACCATCAAGGATGCTTCGTTTCCAGGATGCTTGATGGAAGGAAATCAAGCACATGGCAAACCAAATTTTGGTGCCGATTAGCGAGAAGGCGAGATGGTTGTTGTGGATGTAAGAAGCAATTTCTTCTGAGCGATAAGGATGAGTGTAGATGGTGTGGGGGTTGAAGAAACGATTATCATGAGTTGGAATTTGGCGGTAATCGGCGAGATGGTTGATGTGGACGTAAGAAGAATTTTTTGAGGGATAAGGATGAGCGAAGACGGTGTGGGGGGTGAAGCAAAATATTATAAGTACGTATAGGAAATTGTTGAAAACGAGCAGTGATTGCCAAGATGGATGTTGTGGAAATGGAAGTTGTTTATTTTTTGAAAGGATGAGTGAGAATGTTGTCAAGGTCATGAGTGGATTGGGATAGCTAATTTTTTCTTGGTTGTCTATGCAGGAATTTCAAGGAAAATGGAGAGATGGCTGATGTGGAAATATTTGCAGCACATTTTTTGTTTTGAGTTTATATAACGATGAGCGAAGATGGTGGCGGAGGTAGAAGCAAAGTTTAGTGAGGGTCTGAGGAGAGTGGATTTTAGTAGAGAACTAGTATTTGCATATGCTTGAGGAAATTAAGATTCTTGCTCACATGAATCATGAGAATGTTCTTGTAGTGAGAGAATTTATACCAATTGCTCTGAGGATTAAAATACATTCATTCGGCAAATGTACTTCACCGAGATTTGAAGCCAGACAATTTGTTAGTGAATGAAGAATGTGATTTAAGGATTGATGATATCGGCTTAATTCGAATATGTGGTAATAAGATGTTACAAATAATCAGAATTGCTTCTGAATGCGAGAGCTTACAGTGCAACTGTGGACATTTGGCATTTTGAAAGCTTGTGGGTGCATTAGATCCACAAACAAGGGCGAGTAGATACATTTCAATTCTGAGAGGAAAGAGCTTTTTTGAAAAAGCCAACTTGTTGGAAATGCACTAGTAGATATGATGTGAAATGTGGCATGAGCAAAAGGCAATGCTTGACATGGAATACATTGTTTACAGGGTATGGCCAGATGAGAAGAAATGGAGTTTTAGCAAATCCGTTTGGAAATGCTTGTAGTCATACAACCATGGTTATATTGTGAAGCTAGGGTAATGAGCGTTTATTTGTATGCTGATCAACATGCGAGAATGGAAGAAGATGGAGGAACATTGGGTCTAAGCCAATGATCACATGAGATGGGAAGAAGAGTCATGTATGTGTGTCCACCGTTCTTTGTAGTCTTCTACTTTGAGTCTTTGAGTTTTTTATTGGCCTATCATGGCCACAACTTTTACGATGTTGTCAGACTAATCATTTTCTCATGTATGAAGAATTTATACTAATGAAGAATATTGTTTTGGAAAAAAAAATAAAAAATTGGTCTACCATCATTCCACAAATTTTTGTATAACAATTTCATGCAAATCCCTTGGCCAAATTCTATTATACATCATAGGGACATCACACATCAAACTTCATTCTTTACATTTGAGTGCTTCCAAACATTGTATCGTGAACTCAAGACTTTGATCATATGGCCGAGATACACTAAGATGGCATTAGATCAGTAAAATTCTAGCATTTGGCAAGTCATCACAATAATAGGAGATCATTCAAATTTTGATGTTCTCGTGTGATTAAAACCTTAATCCATTTAAATTCTGATGGCCAATGTGCCATGATCATAATTAAGTCAAGCAAACTTTGTTAGGTCGGTAGAGTGAAAATTCTAGACTTTTTCTTCCTAGAGATAACCCCCCCTCCCCCCCCCCCCCCCCCTTCAAGGATTAAACAAGAAGAGAGGCCAAGGGGTAGCCTTGTAAATACCCAGAATTGAGGGGCATTTTTTGTGATTAGTTTTCCCCTTATGATGATAGAGAGCCATGGTATCTGAATCATAGTATGAACCTTACGTATCATACGTGCATTCATTCATTCGCGAAAGAAAAACACCCCCAAAGAATGATAAATACCATACTTTTGGATTAACTATTTATTATGAGGTAGATAAGCCTAAAAATGAAAAAAAAAACAAAAAAAAAACATTAAAAAAATGGGGAAAACATTCGCATTCGTTTTCAAACGTAGGAAAACGAATGTTATACTAGACGAACACGAATTTTACGTACTATGATCTGAATAACCTCTATATACCTTTCTCTGCACCTTTCTCACAGAACAGAGAACACACCATGGCTTCACTTCAGGCTTGCTTTCTTTGTCAAGCTTTTTGGAAAGGCAAAAAAAGAAAAGAAAAGAAAAGAATGATGATGATGTTTGATGTGAACGCCATGAGGCTGTTTCTCACGTGGCTCTGCTTCAGTGTTGTAGCAAAGATAGAGGAATACAGAGACATGAATGCATTTTTTGGAAAGATTACTTGGAAAAAGAATCACTAATATTGGAGGAAGTAGTGCTTCAATTAACATTGATTTCATGAAAGTGTGTATGTTCATTGAGAAAGATTTTACCATACATTTGTTGATGTTTATTGATATGAACACCAAAAGAAAAAGGGATTATTCTACGCTTGTAGTGTGGTAGAGAAAGGATCTCTTGAGCAGAATCCTTAATATGCATGCTAAATGTGGTGCAATGGGAAAAGCACAATTCCTGGGAAAAGGAAAGAATCATGCTAGTGGTAGATATGGACATCATGAGGCCATTGCTTATGTGGCCTTACTCAAGGACTGTGCAAAGAGAAAAGAATTGGAGAATGGAATTAAGTTGCACTATGATGTTATGGAGAAAGGGCTACTTGAAAAAAACCTTTATATAGGCAGTGCTTTGGTTAATATGTATGCTAAATGTGGTGCATTGAAAAGAGCACAAAAAGTGCTCGATGAGCTTCATGTTCGGAATGTTACATGTTGGAATGCACTTATAGGAGGATATGCTCAACAAGGTCGATGTGAAGATGCATTGAACTGTTTTGAACAAATGCAAAGAGATGGAGTTTCTCCTAATACCATAACCTTCACTTACATAATGAAGGCATGTGGTATCACCCAAGAAGTCAATAAAGGGAGCCTAATTCATGAAGAGATTTTTCGGAATGGGTTGCTTGAAAAGGATATTGTTCTTGGCACCGCCGTTGTGGATATGTATGCTAAATGTGGTAAACTAGAAAAAGCACAAAAAGTGCTTGATGGGCTTCCTCATCGAGATGTTTTCACTTGGAATGCACTAATTGCTGGATATGCCCATCAGTCACAGAGTGAGGCGGCATTAAACTGTTTCGAACAAATGAAAAATGATGGCCTTTGTCCAGATGTGATCACTTTCACGTGTATCTTGAAAGCATGTGGCAGCATGGCTGCAATTGATGAAGGGATTCAAATTCATCGTGAGATTGTTAACAAAGGATTTTTGGTAAAAGATACTATCCTGGGCACTGCGTTGGTAGACATGTACACCAAATGCAGTGAGCTTAGAAAAGCACATCAAGTACTCGATGAGCTTCTTGTTCGAGATGTGGTTACTTGGAACACACTGATTGCAGGGTATGCTCAGCACGGGCAAAGTGAAAATGCATTGAATTGTTTTGAGCAGATGAAAAATGATGGCATTTCACCGAATACAACAACCATTTGTTGCATCTTGGAGGCATGTGGCAATATTGGAGCACTTGATAGGGCGGAAAAAATCCATCATGCCTTCTTGAAGAAAGGAGCATTGGAGAAGGATATTGTTCTAGGAACAGCTTTGGTGGATATGTATGCAAAATGTGGGAAGCTTGTAAAAGCTCAGCATATACATAATAGCCTCCATGTCCGAGATGCAATCTCCTGGAATGCACTTATTGCTGGGTATGCCCATCAAGGTCATGGGGAAGAAGCACTAAAAGGGTTTCATCGTATGCAAAATGAGGGTTTCTCTCCCAATGTGGTTACCTTTATTTGCATCCTTATTGCATGTGGCAACATAGGAGCTATCAATAAAGGCATACAAATTCACAACGAGATTGTTAATAAGGCGATTTTAGGGAGCAAAGAGACGGTTTTAAGCACTGCCTTGGTAGACATGTATGTCAAATGTGGGGATCTCAGAAAAGCTCAGCAAGTTTTTGATGAACTCCTTATTCGAGATGTTCCCTCTTGGAATGCATTGATCCGAGGATATGCAGAGCAAGGGCAGGGGGAAGAGGCATTGAAGTGTTTCTTGCGAATGCAAGATCAACATGTTTGTCCTGATGTAGTCACTTTCCTTTGTGTGTTGAATGCATGTTGTCATTCAAGTTTAGTGGACGAGGGTCAAATATATTTTGAAAACATGAGCAAGAAATATGGTATTGCACCCGAAATAGAGCATTACACGTGCATGGTCGAACTTTTTGGCCGTGCCGGCAACTTTCACAAGGCCATGGAAGTTATCAAGAAGATGCCATCTTGTGATTATCCAGTCTGGCTTTCTCTTCTAAGCTCATGTGAAAAATGGGGTAATGTACGAGTAGGGAGGTTAGCATTTGAGGAAGCAGTACAGCTGGATCATGCTAATGGCTCAGCATATGCATGTATGATTAATCTGTATTTAACTGCAAACATGTATGAAGAAGCAAACAAGATTGAGGCTATGAAAGTGAAAATAATTGACCTATAAGGCATTGGTGAAGAGTTCAATTCCCACCACTCCAATTTTACTTTTTTTTGACAAAAATCTTCTTTGTAAATAAAACTGATGCTCTATCATCCAATTGTGGTATAAATAAATGCATCAGTTTCAACAAAAATATGCTTGGAGAAGATACTTCAAAAGATACCCTCTGTAATGTATTTGGAAAATGACAATCATCAAGAGTTTCTGGCTGATGAATGGAAAGGTCAGCAAACCATCACATTTTTCTCTCTTTTGTTGTATAATTGACTCAAGTCCATAGATTATTGATTGACCTAACATTTTAACTTGTATTTCTTGTCATTTATGTATCATGAAGCCGTATACTTAGATCTTATGATAAATTTCTTTATATAGATATATGTACAGTTATCTATTTATTTATATTACTTTACTTGATCTTGCTTAGAAATCATAAAATTGACATGATGCAGTTGGTCTACACCATGTCAAAGAATTCAACATATGCAACATGTTACTTTGAGACCCCAAGATGATTTCATTCAAGTTCTCCTAGAAGTGGACATGAGTTAGCTCCATCAATTTACTAAACATGAATAAATGTGTGGTATGAGATTGAAAAGTGGTTCGGGAACAGAGTGTGGATTGTGGATTGTGTTTTGTGTGTTGGTGGGTGCTAACCCAGTCTAGCATCTTTAGCGTCTTTCACCAATAGGATGTAAAAATATAGATAATTTGTTAAAGCTCACAACAACAAATCAAAGGGAAGAAGCAAAGTAAAGATGCATGTGAAAGTGTTGGCCTAGAGTGTTTTTGGTGTTGTTCACATTTGAGTTCACTCTTTCACCTTCTTTCACTTTAAAATCATACAACTTTTCGCATCCTTTTGGTTAACTTTTCACCTTTCATTGCATGCCAATGCCATGGTAAAGCTCTTGGTTAGGCCTCATCTCATGTTTATTGTAATAGTTTCCCCTAATTTGCATGTAATTATCGATGGTTGAACATAAGTAGTGTTATTTAACTCCGAAGAATACATTTATTGATATGAATTACTTAAGGTAGATTAACTCCACAACACAATCATGTTTATTGGTTTGATACAAACTCCAATGAAAAAAACATTGATTTATACCTCGTTAGTGAAAAACATTGATTTATACCTCGTTTATTTTGTTAGTGAAAAATAGTCTGTTTTGCTTTCTTGTTATCAACCTAAAGTACCCATCGAATGAAGTAAAAGGCTCATCCCAAATAAATATCGTTCCTCTCGGGTCCTCCCAAAAAATAGACATTTAATTATTTGATGATGATCTAATGTTCTTCCATAACTTTCAATATGTAGACATTTTGACAGGAATTAAAAATATTCTTTCATTGCTCAAATAGATTGATAAAGAAGAGTTCCTTGTTCTAAAAGTTTGACTGGATATTTTTAGAGACGAAGATTTCTGTAAACATTGAAAGTTTCTAGAAGTTCATGGGGATGGTTTTTATAGTTTGAGTGGCACATGGCAAGCGATCTCAAAAACACTCATGTGTTTTCCAATATACATGACGTGACAAAGGAGAAGTCCTAGTTTGTCTCGCATGGTTGGAAAATGTGTATCCAAATAGAATAGAATGTGTATACACAAAAGTGGATAGAATAAGTCAGAAATTTGTCAATTAGTTTCTCTTTATGTATGTTTCCACTAAAGGAAAGCCATAGAATAGAATAGGTGTTTTATCGTCCATGACGAGGCCAAATTTGACCTATGGAACCCATCAACGTAAATGTTGTCTGTGACTTGTTCCTAAGAAGGGAGATTACTACTCCATAGTAAAAACCCTCGATGTGAAAATAATATAGTCACATTATCATGCCCATCTAACAAAAAACAATTCTTGCGAATTACGTTATATGTAGAGCATGTCATAAGTGATGATGCATATCTTCATATTTGGGTGATGATGCCATGATACTACCTCAACATCATCTAGCTTGTGTGAGGAAGTTCGAAGAAGTGTTCAAGCTCTTTGAGAGCTAAGGCTCATGGGGGTAGTAAGATGAGATTGGATGCGTTCTAGTATTTTTGCCTTGTATGGGAGCTAGCCAACATTGGGAGTTAATATTCGCAATGTAATATTCCACTTTCGACATTTCAAGATCTTGCCACTTCATCCTTAATGCATTAGTAACCTATCATTAATAATAATCACATACTTCATAGCATCACCTAAGAGCTCCAATTCATCTTTTATTCCCCATCTCTTAAAACCATTTCATAATGTCAAGCACCAAACCAAATGAGAAGATTTTGTTCTTATTAGTTTTTGCACATTATGTCTTATGTTCCAAGCTTGTTTTAGCAATATATGATCACACATATTCTTCACTTTTGTATATGCTATAGGATGAGCACCTAATTTTAATAGCATGATAGTCTAGGATGTTGAGGATTTTACCCCCAATTGTCTAAGTAAGAGCATTTTTTGGATTTTCTCTATTTCATTCCATGCACTAAGTGAGATAGTGCCACCCCACATTTCCACTCCATAAAGCAACACTTAGGACCACCATAGCATTGAATAACATAGCTCTCACTTCCCATCCGAATGTACCAAAATATACATTCCATAGTCATTCTATTTGAATGACTATGGTCATTGGATAGATGGTATATGCTACACTATCTTTTGTCCCTCATATTTTTGACATCTATCTTCATCAAAAGTGACTCTTGATCATCAATAATAGTTACCTCAAACATGTGACTCTTGATCATCAATAATGCTTTATTGTGTTCGTGTTATATATGAAGATGTAATTGGATATTTATTTAGCTTGGAGAGAAGATTTGTTTTGGCGGATTACAAACAATCCTTTAGGGTTATGGTTGATAATATGTCTCAATTCAATGCAAATTGATTCATGAAGGAAAAGTAACTTAATAAATAATCAACTAGCACTTGGACACAAAATCAATTTGAATTAGAATGGGAAATTATATATGGCAAAATGGAGGTTGGGAAGATTGGCATGATATGGCAAGTGCATGGATACATGGCTTGATTAAACTTTGCCTTAAGTAGATGCTATGCGAAACACTTTTAGATTGGAGACGCATATCACTAGTGCTTGCAATCTAGAAGTTGATTGCTAAAGTACTCGTGAATAGATTTAAAACATCAATATGGTTTTATACGACAACGACGATGGACAATGAACAACTTTGCAAATGCGCGAATTGGTGTTGAGTTTGAGAAATACACAAATCAAGATGTTGTGATCATGCAAGTGTATTGAGAAGGCATTTGATACCATTCAATGGAGTTTTGTGCAAGCTATCATGCATAAGATGGGGTTCGGTTATAAAAGGTAAGAAGAAATTAATTTCATTAGGCAAGTTTGTCCCATTAGTGCCATACTTTATGTAATCACTCACCACTCATCCATTGTTGTCATACACCAATAATCTTGTGACATCAAGTCTATTTAGATGAGTTGCAATGCACATGTTGACGACTCATGCTTTATGTCGTGCAATGCTATAGAACATATGCAACAATAATATTTTCTCTCAAACTTGTATGGTCTTGCTACTAGGTTACATATCAACCAAAACTCTTGCCCTTGTGTTTATATGATTTGCATTGCACGAGTATGGCTAGGCTTATAATTGGTCCAAATAACATAATAAGGCATCTTGGTTACCCCCTTGGTTGGAACACAAGATGGAAAAAAATAGTTGAATGGGTTTGTGAAGAGTCGAACAAAAGTTGGGTTATTGATGTCTTACCTAAAATACTACTTACCTCTTGTTGACCGGCTTTAGGACATGTTGTAAACCATATTTTGTGAAATGTTGGATCAATTTTGGTGCTTTAAACATGCAACGAGAGGCCTAACACTTTATCTAAAGGTCACATGTTGGCGAGGAAAGCCATATTGCTACCCACATTAGTTCCTTGTGGTTGAAGATATTAGTTCATATTTGTTAGTGCATCTTCGATCCATACTTTTAATGTTTGGTAAATTTGTTACTGGTAATATGTTTGGCATGTTTGATGTTTGTATCCAAGGTTATCCCTTATTAAGCACCAAATTGATCAAAGGTTGGAAGTTAGTTTGATGACACCTTTGTGCTAACAATAAGGGCATGCATGTTGGTAACTCAATGAGATGTGAGGAATTTTACTAACTAATCAATTAGTTTGGATGTCATGTTTGACTCATCTGATGACATGAGAACTTGACTTCACATACAATGGCACATATTATTAATAAAATTTGTATAGGTACAAAGTATGTGGTCATTTTCTTAGCTTCTCGTTACAAGGTCGGGGAGTTTGAATCTTTTGAACCCTATTGTGATTGTTCTCCTTCTCTGCAAAGTTGGACAAGCATCTTGTGTTTATTTGGACTTGAAAGCCTTTATTGGCCTTTGAAGTCCAAACAAACATTGCAAGCAACCTCTCCTCTGCCTCCTCCTCACTCTTTCTTCCCCCAACACAAATGTGTGTGCACTCACATGTCTTACATACAAGGGAGAACCAATACAAGTGGTGCAAAGCATACTATGTTGGTATTAATGTCTCATTCAAAATTAGATGCAATGTATGGTTTGAGTCTAGGCTTCAAGTGGATTGACCGAATAGTTATTATATGCTTGAGAATATTTTCATTAAAACTAGGAAAATCATTAGAATCACAAGGATGACATGTGTAGTCATAAGAAAGCTCTACCACATGAAGCATTAAGGGCATACATCCCCCCTTAAGATTCTAAAGAAAATACCATTTGTTGTGCTTTGAAGAACCATCCATCGACCCAAACAACTATCATTGTACATTAGTAATAATGGATTAAGCTCCTGCCTTACAATCATCGGTACACAATCCTTTGCATTCTCACTAGCATAAAATATGGCATTATAGCCTCCAAATTGTCTTATGTGACTAGAAAACTCAAGTCAACATATGCAATCATAACTAATCATTCATTAGTGTACATATTGGTAAGGGATCCATTTTTTAAAGAGTAATCAAGTCTTACTAACGTATACGATCTTAAATCAAGATAGGAAGGTTCTAGATTTCCAAGAGAGGTTGAAACTTTCAAGTATTTATCACTTTCAATGTTTGATCACAGATGAAAATAAGAGATAATGTCGAAACACTTCACACAAAGAGTTGTTACGTGTTTTCAATATTTTGCATTATGACTTTTGAAATACTTTTCTAATTGTGAATAGAGTTGTGACATTCAATCCATCGCTATACATGGATACGTTACTAAACTCACTTCTATTTATTTTGATTACATTAAATAATATAAGTGTAGACATAAAGTTTGATCTACTTATTTACTAATCCTTGTCTACAAGCCCTTCTTCTCAAACAATGACGAACTAAGAAAGATATTTATCGTAATTAAGCTAGAGACTACTATAAGGAGAGTATCCTTTCATTTCCTATTTTTCAAAATTGACCATCCAAGAGTTCCAAATCATGATGATAATATCATATTATGGTGCATGTCCGTGCATAAACATCCAACATAGAAGTGCGTAAACTTTCTTTCAATTTGTGTATGTATGCGAGACATTCACATATAAAAAAATCATAATTTTTTTCCAAAAAAGAAGCTACTTTCCTATTAGTTAAGAGAGATTATTACAGAAAGACCATACAAGGTGGCTTATACATAAATCGGGGAATCACCCTCCGACCGAGTTCAAGAATATGATACTACGTACATATCCTTTCAAACTAACTACTTAATGTAAGTAGGTACCTATAGAGCCTATAAACATAATGAAATCATACTTCATTTCACACTCCAATACAATGGTTGATAAGGCTATATCCAAATGAGACTAGGTAAAGTTAAAAACCATGCCTTGATGTCTAGTTGTTCAACCAATTCTAGGTAGTTAAGGTAATCAACTAATTAAAATCAACATGTCAAATTTCTAGCTATTAAAATCTCACTTTTGCAAGAGAATATAACATATATAATTGAAATAATAACAATATGGATAGTGTTGAGAACATTGGTTTTTTATCACTATTTCGCACTTGTAGACACTTAATGCTTTGATATGTCATGCCCATCCACACAACATATATACACATGTATATGTGTGCAAGTATTTGCAAGCGTTGGATTGTTGGTTATGCAAGTATATTGGGCATTAGAGACCAATGAGGCATTTATATAGCCCAATGTTATATTATTCTCACTACTTGTTTTGATTTTGGAAATCATGTCAAAATTTCAATGTTGTAAATATCTTATTTTACAATCAACATGTTCATGTACGTGATTTCAATCTACAACCTTACATTGCAAACTACACATCATGTTTTGTAATCAGACGTTAATATTATGAGTCTATTTCAGAAAAAATGATATCATTTCATGTTGTGCTTGTGTACTCGTTGTAAAAGATACATTAAAAGGATACATTAAAAGAAAAGGATACATTAAAATGACATTGTGTACTTGTTGTGCTTATGCACTAGCTAGCATTTAACCATAGTAACGTTGTTACAATATATTGCATATCTCATATGCAAGGATAAGGGAACTAAGTGGCATATAGATTTTCATAAAATGCATGAAATATATCACATAGAATTTTCACAATGACCTAGATAGAACGCAAGTGGGTCTAATACCATTGACAAAATGAAAGTGAAGTCAAGATGTAGGCAAATGCAACAATTATAGGACTTGAACAAACAATCCTAAGGTCGAAGGCACATGAACCTTTAGTTGGCGGGGTTCAAGTCTCTTATATAATGTATGGTAATGGGCTATTATTAGTTTCAGTATTCATTCGTTAGTATCTTATTAGTCCTCATAAAGACATGGAGGTTCAAGTTCAACATGCTATTGGATGCATGATGAGCATTGAGCATTGACATCGTTAACAACATCTCTAGTTTCAAGATGTCTAGTTTGAAAAGTTATTGTAAACCTTATCGTTCAAGAGGAAAACAATATAATTGTGATTTAATTAAACCTCATATTTTTATTGAACATACTACCATCCACGTGTTTGTGAAAATAGACGCACTCTTTTGTTAAAACTAATTCCTCTTCTATGTCGAATCTTTTATGTTGCTTCACAATTAGTCAATACACTCACAAATAACAGGTAATGCCCTGAAATGTCATTGTGTAATGCACGCAATGTCTTGTGGATATCTATGTTTATCTGTCATCAATTGCATGGTCGGGGCTTCAAAAGAACATTCAATTGCGTCATTTGTACATGTGATGGATTGCCAAGTGGTAGAGTCACCGTGTAGGAACTCACTTAATGTCAATTTGAGTGTTATTATTATGCTTGACGTTTAGAGATATGGCATTTGGAACAATGAAAGTGAAAAAATTGAGCATTACAAATCTCAATTAAAAAAAACACACAAATTAAGATAGGGAATTTGGACATGAATAGAAGGTTGAACTAAAAAAGGGTTCTAAGGATACGATCAATTGAAAGATACTGCCAACGACCTCAATTAATGCATGGATAAGAACAAGAGAGACATTGACTCATATTTTTTGGGGGGGTTCCATTGGCTCCCATGTTTATTATAAAGGTGTGCAAGGACATGAAATTACCTTGAAACATATTCTTTTCTTTTTACAAACATTACAACACTTCATGAAGGTTTGTTGGTACAATATACACTATATATAGACATGAGACAAGTGAGCACTTCGACAACTGGTACCAATGTTAGTAGTAAGAGCTATAGACGAGGTCATTGGAGTGTCGAAGAAGACCACAGGCTCATCCAATTTGTTACCAAATATGGGCAAGGGAGATGGAACAAACTTGCCCAAGCTGCAGGTGCTCACTTAATATGAACTATAAACATAATAAAGCATTCTTGATCCATGCCTAGGAAATTCATTCTTCACACATACACAAATCCTTCAATCTAGGGTTGGTAATCATTTGGAGTAACTTACTCCATTTTCTTCACAAAATTCTTTCAAAAATTAGGGTTCCTTTGGATTACGGATAGAATTAAGAATCTCATTTCCTTCCATCTTTTCAATTCTCATTTTTTATTGTATGTGTTTGGTCTTTGATATCCTTACATGAGCTTTGCAACATGGATCATGAGCATTTTTATCCCCAAAAGCATATATATTATAACACACCATCCTTAGCTTTATCACCAACTTATGCGGATAATATCATGACCCAAAAGCATACTAATCTTATCCTCCACATTCTAAGGTTAATTGCAACTAAATAGGTGGAATATATCATGACCCATATGTGTATCAATACATATATTACACATCCTTACTACTTAGCGTAATTGCAACCTTATTTGGATAACTTCACGATCTTTTATAACTTGAGGTATTTAAGTTTATTAACTATCACCCTTACAACCTAGCTAAGTACGTCATTCATGAATGTTCATCATGTTAAACATTACACGTATGGGCAACTTATATATGTTACAAACATGTTGCATACCTTCCTATGTATTGTGTGTGAGTGTGTGTGTGCACACACACACACTTTGTTGGGGGGAGGACATGGTTGTTGCATACCTACTTATGTGTTGTGTTGTGTGTGTGAACTCTCACATGTGCACATTAGGGGTCTTTCAAAGAGATTTATGTAAATCTCATTGTTATATTTATAAAACAAGTGTGTAGCATGCAACATACCTCGTTTGGAGTTTGGAACTTTTATCATTAACATCAATAGCATTTATACCTTCAAGATTGCAATGTGCTCATGCCCTCCATCAACTCACCTAGTTAGGCAACAACTCGCCTTGTCCCACTTAAGCTCGTTATCTTGAATATACAATGTAAATGTCCACCTTCATTATCATAAAAATGCCCATAAAGCACACTTGATTTAGAGTTTTTTTACACCAAATTTTCATAACAAATAACATTCTTATGTGAAGTATATGAATCTAATGCTCAAGCACACTAGCAACTTTGACATTTTTTACTATCAAAACTTATGACGATAGTTAGCCGACATCATACAAGTTTTTGTTGATGTGTACATATTTATTGTATGATTCATGGTTGCAATTGTGAATCAATACAATTCTTGAATCATCTACAACCATGAATCATACAATAAATCCATGTTTTAGGTGCACATGTCACGATATTTCTATACCAAAGGGGAGACTACAAGTGGCTTGGTATGAGATCACTAGCAAAGATGTTTGGTATTAGAGCTTATATAAGTCATTTCTTTTTATTACCTTCTCTTGCTGGGTATTTTTTAACATGTTTCTTTCTTTCGTTCTAATGTTAAACCTAGCCTCAATACTTCAAATTAGTTGATAACTTGACCCCCTATGTACACGCATCCAACCCCTAAGTGATAATGTGTTGCATGTGTCACAGGAACCAATTGATTTACACTAGGACCAATACCTTAGAATTTGTATTACATACCTTACTAGGTTGTTTTGGGAAGGGTTCCATTGTTGCCTAGCAACTAGTGCTCTCACTCTCTCATTCTCTCTATGTAAACAAACTATAATATGTATGGCAAACATTATAATAGTGTCACAACTTGTTAATGTCACCATTACATGGGTAGTGGGACATGTTGAATCGTCAATAGGCAAGATAGACACTCCATTCACGAAATAGTTTCAACTTGTTATAATACACACAATTGTCATACTCCCTTCAACTTTTGTAGATATGGTCTAACTCCGTTCCTAACATCAAATACAAGAGGATTACACTTATCTCAATTATGACACAATCTCCAAATTCTTACACGAAAAGCAATCTCCATCTCAAATCTTGGGTCAAGCGAAACACACACTCTCGCTCGCTCACTCACTCTCTCTCTAATGAAAACACACAATTATATTAATAGATGTGTGTGAAAAACACTAGTACTTACAATGGATGTCATATTGGATTATGATCACCCACTAACTACATGGGTAACGGAACATGTTGAATTGCCAATATGCAAGATGAACAGTCCACTAATGAAAAAAATTCTACTTGTTCCAATAAAGAAAATTGTCACATTTGTACTCCCTTCAACATTTGTAGATATGGTTTGACTCCATGCCTACCATAAAATACAAGAGCATTGAGCATATCCCAATTATGACGCAATAACCAATACCGAATAGGAAAACGATATCCATCTATAATTTTGAACCAACCTATGTGAATTGTGCAAATACCCATTGTCTTGTTGTGAAATAACACCGTGATAAAACTTTTCAAATTTGAGAAATGTAAGTTGTAACCCCAAATTTGACAAATAATCGAACATTGTATGAAACAATGAATACTATCTTCCATTTGAATAGTGTAAAAGAAGTAATTGCATGTTGCTAGTCCACGTCACTTTAGAGCTAATCCCAAAGGCAAACCCCCAATCAAAACTCTCCACATGATGACTTTTGCTATAAGATGGCAATTTAGAATGCCAACTACGTTTTAAGGTATGCTACTATCTATGATCAGATTTATGTGTTTTCCATTATTCTTCAGCCTTAGATGATAAGCACCATCCATGAGTAATCGTAGACTCAACAGAGCAATGATACAAAATATTAGTAAAAACGACATCTAACCCCGTAAACACCAATTAATCCGCAGTTGTTTTTCTGTTTCTAAAGGTAATTTAAGAACTTTGCATCAATGCAACATTTTATAGTTGTTGCCATATAAACCCCACATTTGGGTGGCATGCGTAATAATTGACAATCTTCAACAAACTCCAAAATTCTTTGAGATGAAGCCTCGACAATATCTCCCACCTCTTTGACCTCGAAACAAATAATTAAACTGAGAATCTCTCTCTCTCCTTCTCCTTTTTTCTTTTATCGCAATTAGCTTAGCCTAGTGGTAAGTTGTTACACTACTAACACTACATCTTGGATTCGAAACCCAATTTTTTCACCTCTACATTGATCATTAGGATTTCAACCCCTACATTCCACAGTGGCATCTAGTGAATTAAAAAATGTGTATATTGTTCGTCATGATTTCAACTAAAATTATATGTTAATTATATAGCACAATGATCCAGAAGAAGGGTTTTTTAAACGTCGTATTGTACATAGTTTCACATATATAATGGTGTTATTAAATGGAGTACTTGTCAATTGAACAAAATACAAAAAATGAAAGAATTATAAATATTTATATGGGTATTTGAACATCCTTCTCATGCACCTCATATAACCCTTTAATGTACATCATAGAATCCTTGAATGCACAACATATAGGGTGGTTAAACTTTGAATCACATTAGTAGCACCTACGACTAGATCTCTTGATTGGACTTCATTGAGTGTATGTTGTGTGGCCTTAGTTTACTTTATGTCAAGGTCATTCTTCATATGTTTCTTCTACAAACATACATCACATCCCCTTATTGCCTTGGTATATGAAACTACATTAAAGTAATGGTATATGACGAGAACTTAAAGTTTCATGTATATAGAAAATGTGAGAATCATTGATGATGATGGTTATAGGCCTACAACGATGTGGAAAGAGTTGTCGTCTAAGATGGGTGAATTATCTACGTCCCGACATTAAGAGAGGACGGATTTCAAATGAAGAAGAGCATCTTATCATTAGCCTCCATTCTGTGTTTGGTAACAGGTAAAGACTCGACCAGACCTAGTAGTATGCATTCAACATCAATGAAGTATTGTTATATGATATTTTTGTTAAATGTTTGCTCCGTAATGTACAATTCATGATATTTTACGTGTCTAAAATCGATGATAAAGGAAAGTCATGTTTTAAATATACACTTCATGATAGCATGTCATAAATGCGCTTTTCTATTTTAAACATTCCAATTATCTAAATAAAATACCTTTTTGTTATATTTATGACTACAACGTTTTACTAAATTATACTTGTGACCTCAATCTTTTTGGATATCTGCAACGGGTGCCCTTCACCTTTTTCTAAAATTTGAAAATACCTCCCGTTATTTTTCCAAATGGCAACAACCTCATATTTTTTAGTCTTAATTATGCTTCATCCATTTAGCTAGTGAATAATTCGTTCGATTAATGGTCAACTCAAATCAGTTAGTTAAATAGTAACTTATTGATAAACTAGATTGTCCCAAAATTAAGTATTAGCGAAATAATGAATTGGATTGTCCATTGTGCACGTGTTCCAACCTAGAAGGGGGGAGATATTTATTCCTAGGGGGCAAGAGTGTATGTGTACATGGCCTAGGGGGCAAGCACACGCCAATCTAGCTAGGGTGGGAATGCACATGAATGTAATTGATAAAAGCTAACAATGCCTAAACCATTGGCTATCAATTGGATGGTTGGGAGGTGACATAACACAAAACTCTCTAATATACATATACACAAGTATATAAATCCACCCATGTGTGTGATTCATTCTAGTTTCATGGCTTTCTCGTTCTTGGATTCCCATGGAGTTGCATAAACCTAGTTTTGGAATAAAAGCTAGTTTTTTGAGGCGGGCACGCAATGGCACATTCCATATACCTATGTAGGATATGTTGGGGACATATTAGAGCCTTTCTCATTGATGTTCATGTTGAACCCTTCCCCCCCAAATCCCCCTTTTCCCACACACATAGGACATCTTTGAACATTTTGAAATTTGGTTTAAGGGTGAAGTCAAGGTGTTTAGATGTCACATATTGTTGGATTATTGCACGGATTTGTGCAAAATTAACTTATCTAAATTTGATTCCTATAACTTATGTAGAGTATGTTCTTAAAGTAATGGTGTGTTCCTTTTGATAACTTAAACTCAACATAAAAGTATGTTATCACGCACAAAGACTAATATGTAGAGGTGACTAGCTTCATTTTGGAAAAATATGTAGAGGTGACTACTAGTCCCTGACATGACTATGTTTTGGTTATTCCGCTTATCAAATATTAACATGCACAATCATAATCATTCACTATCATGGACATAACTCACGTAAAAGTTTAGCGTATGTGGTTATGTGTGTTTGGGAACATGGGTTAAAATGGTTCACTATCATTGCCATTGCACATGAAATGCTTAACATATATGGTTTTTTAGGTGTTTGGGAGCATGAATTAAATTTTGTAGTCATCTTTCATTCTTTTTAGAATGCAACAACTATGTATCATAGTGATGAGCATAAACAATTGTTAATATTTCTAATTATCCTTTGAAGGATGTCAAATTATGTTAAGTTGGTTACAATTAGTCTTTGCAAGTAGTAATGCTTGAAGTGTTGTTCTATTAAGTACATTTTGTACAATTAGCCTTGTGAGAAAATTGTTGGTAATTCTACATAATTCTCAAATGTTGAATGACTCTTTTGCTGCTTTGAATATTAGCACCATGGCATTCAACAAGAATGGTTATTTGTGGTTGCCAACTAAAGTTGTTTCATTGGCACTTGGCCCAATATCATAAATGGTGTTAACCTAGGTATGGAAGTTATGCGTGAACGTAATATTATAATAATACCCAATACTAAAATCATGTATCAGACATTGTCCCTTTATAAATGGCTTAGAAATTATGGACACCAATAATATGAAATGCTTGTATTACAAGCCATCAAAGGATAAGCATATGTCAAGCATAACGAGCCTGTAATTGAAAATACATTTTTTTACCAAGCAAGTTCTGATTCCTAATGTTGTTGCTTTTGTTTAGGTGGTCTCTTATAGCAATTCATTTGCCTGGAAGGTCAGACAATGAAATAAAAAACTATTGGCGATCTCATATTAAGAAAAAGTTCAAACTTGATGAGTTGTCATCCCATTCAAACACAAAATCAAGTTGCATCAATGACAATACTTCAAGTTATATTTTAGAACTTGAGGAACAATACCATAAACTTGATCAAACGGTCCAAAGAAGTTTCCAAGGTCCCATTAGTATGCAAAGTCAAAATACAATTTATGGGTGCAATTATGAAGAGCATTACATCCCTAACTTAGATAACAATTTTACAAAAAATGTTGAGTCAAACTTACCCTCATCAATCAACTACAACATACCTACACCGAGTGGCAATCTCCTAAAGAAATACCAAATGGTGATACCTAAAGAAAACTCGTCATGTACCACGATGATAGAGAATGAACATGAATGGAAATCAACGCATCAACTACAATCAAGCCCTCATTCTCATGGGGAATCCAAGGAATCACTAGAACATGTCTTTCACAAGCAGGATAGCACAGGTCAAGGATATGATGTTATGACAAACCCAAGGAATCTCTTGGCGCTTCAAGATGTTGATATTCCTTGGGATGTGGAGACGATACAATCAATTATGGAGGTGCAAGTGCAAAACACCCAGTACCCTGTGCTTGATGAGCATAGTATATGGGACAGTTAAATCTTCGTCGAATTATTACATTCATTGTAAAATATATATAAAATAAAATTTGCCTAGGATATGCATGCACATGGGTATTTTGACTGCAACGTTTGCAGGTGTACATACGGTTTTAGTTACATGTAGATGGCTCCTTGCCATCGGTCATTGTTGTTGTGATAATCATAATAAAACTGGAAGTTTTGTTGTATGATGTGTGTGTGTGTGGGTATGTACCTCGTTTCACATTAAGAATTGGATTCAAAGTCATCAGGATACAGACGAAGTATTCCGGGGAAGTACATTTCCGCGAGTTTCGTGAAATATGGCCCCAATGGCCGAGGGGAAAAGAAGAAGAAACTTGCACATGTGATGGCGGCGATGGATAGGGGGGGGCATGTCAGGAGGAAATAAAGAGAAAAGCCTGGGGGCATGCCGTGGAAATAAACACAAAGTTGGGGGCCTTCTTCTTTTCTCTTCTTCTTCTTCTTCTTTTCTTAGTGCCAAGTGTGAATCTCTAGAGATAGTGAGAAAAATATGGAGGGGCACCTCCAACCAAAATCCTTCTAAACCAGAAGAAACTGCCCTTCAAAAGATTTACATACATGCTCTGTTTCCACCGCCATAGCCAACAGAAAACAAGAAAGCTCTCTCTCTCTCCCACACACACACACATACAATATATATATATACATAGATGTATGTGTTTCATTTGATTTAGATGAGGGGAGATGAGATTGCTAGGAAGCAACATTTGGTGCTGTTTCAGACCAACCCATGACGCTGATAACCTTCCCAATGCTCATCATGATCGCAACCAGAATCACAACACCCCAAATATCAGATTAGCCATAGCTCTCAGAAGACACTCTGCTATAGCTTTCATCACAGGTCTCAACACAAGTTGCTCCATCAAGGATGGGTATGGTGGTGGTGATCAAGAGGAAGCGCCGACTACCACGAACGATGGCGAAGAGGTGGATGGGAAAGACGATACAGAAGATGTCAGAGGAAGTTTCCATGAGGAGACAAAGAAGAGCCTTTGTTATAAGGAGAAGAAAAGGAGGAGGAGGAGGAGGAGGGTGAGAATTAAGGAAGGTGTGGGAGTGTTGATTTATCCATGGCTACTTCTCACCACTCATGCCATCGCTCCGTCCATCGCAGCAGTTGAGAATGCCGAAATTCAGTTAATGCAGCTTCGTCCTCGGACTAGTGGAAGTGGAGACATTGACATCGGCAAAGACACAGGGAATCCCGGCATCAACCTCCTTCTCCGATGCAAATTCCTTCCTCACTTGTATGTTCATATAAACAAATTATATACAAACATCTCCTTCGCATCGTTCTGATATATGCTATGCTAAGACTCACAACTTTATAATGATAAATAAAATATTAAGAATTTTCCACAAGCTCTGGAGTGAGCCAATGTGTTTGTTAATCAAAGGTTAGGTCCATATGTTTTTTTGACTATTACATTTTTCATTTCTTTTTTCTGGGTACACTGGATTGGTAAACATGATGCATAGGCCCTGGGTAGGGTGCATAGGCTATATGGGTAGGTGCCTAAGTTCAAAACCCTGACATAACTCCATAATGCATTCTTGCAATGATTCATAACATAGCCATTTGAATGCTGGCATAGCTCCTGAAGACATCTCATGTTGGACATCATAGACATCTTTTACATTTATGCCTGGGCATATAACTCCTAGAGACGTCTTGTCAAATTCATATTGCAGCCCATGGACTTTAAAAGAGTGTATTTGATATATCTCAGAAGTTCATGTCATTCTTGATGACATTTAACATCTTCTACATTTTTGAGCTTCAGCATGGTTCCTTCAGATGTGAAATTTTGTGTTGTCTTCCCTTATAAGCATAATTTTGTATGTCCATGTGTCCTCTCAAATTGATGTTGTATCCTTGGATGACTGGTAGCTGGCATGATAGGTAGTCACAATTAGAACTGTCCTTTCTACGATGCAATGTCTTCAATGTGGCGCTTTTGTTAACTATAGTGGTCACTATAGGACCAACTGTATTTTCTTCATTTGTTGTCATTAATAGCTGACATTATCGGTAGAATACAAGTTCCTCAATGTAGCCACAATTAGAACTATCCTTTCTGCAATGCAATATATTCGATGTGGTGCTCATTGGTCTACATAACTTGTAGTCACCCTAGAATCATATTTTCTTCCTTCAACACCTCGCTTGCAGGCAATGTAAGCCTTCAATGTAGTAGGCATTGTGTGTAACAGAGTAATAACAAATAGGTGATAACATACTACGTTGGAACTGAACTTTACTTTGGTTCCTTTAGTCAATTCAGACTTCTCCCCCTATAGAAGGGTTTTAGTAAGGCAACACAGGGAATAATAGGAAATTAGAGCCAGATGCCACAGGAATCATTAATTCTGCTTTAAGAACACATTTGGTGAATGTATACCAATGTTCAAGCCTTTGCACTAAACCGAAAGTTGCGATGAGAGATGACTGACTGATAATTCGGATAGTTTTGTTTCATGTTTCACAGGTTTTTTGCAACAAATGTTGAGCTGAATCTAACTGTGATAGCATGCGAGCACATGACACCAGAGATGCAACCCATGGGTCTGGACACATGCACCTTTGATCCTGAAACTGTTGAGGTGGGTGCCAAGGTTTACATCATGGGATACAATCTAAATGAAATCAGAAGTGAGAAATGCTCTGCAGGAGGCGGCCAACGTAGGCTCACAATTGGTTCTGGTCATGTGGTGACCAGTGGCAGTACCCACATGGAGGTAGAGGCACGTGATGATTGGTGGGCCGAAGGGTCACCTGGCTTTGATGCTGAGGGTGCCTTTGCATTTCTTGTGACAGGGGGCAAATGCAAAAACCAGCGTGTTAGAATGCGCATTGTCACGCTCCCCACCATTCGCTCTTGGCTAGAGCCTGAATGGAAGGCATCCATAGCTTCCAATTCCACACCCAACCCAAATCCTAATATCTCACACAGAGGCAGGTGTTCAGGGCGTCCGCATTCGTATACTCCACAGACATCTAAGATCAGGATTGTAGATGTTGAGATTTCTAACAAAAAGTCTTCTGATCCTGACCATGATTCTGACAACAGCCCTACCCCTAACAATAAGCGAAATCTTTACCCTGAGCATAACCTTAACCCAAACCCTGACCTTGATCCTAACCCCAACCCCAATCCCAACCCCAACCCTGACGCTAACCTTAAGTGTAGCCTTAACTCAAACTCTGATCCAAACCCACAACCTAAGCTCAACAATAAACCTAATTCTAACCCTAACCATAACAATAGCTCTAAGCATAACCTTAATCCTATCCATAAAACTAATGCTAGCCCCAACACTAACCCTAAGTATAGCCTTAATATTAGCCCTAGGTTGCATCACAAGAGATTCCCACCCATCCCTGTACTTAAGAATATCTCTGGCATTCATGTTGCAAATTCACCCCCGAAAGCTAGCCCAAAATTGCTCGTATCTGCTCGTAGCCTTAACCCTACCGCAAAGTTACCTTCAACAGCCACTCAAACAAAATTTGCTAGGAACTCTAGTGGTATGTATCATTGTCATTGTCACCCATCAACTAAATCCCATGTTTGTTCAGAAGATCGCAGATCTGGTAGGCCCACAAATTTGCATAAACAATGCCAAAGAGAAACTAAACCTTTCAGACAAAAATTGTCAGAACTACACAAAATTTAATCACCCCCCTCCCTATTTTTGTGACAGTGTAATTAATATACCATTATTCTCATCAAGTCAATAAATGAAATATTTATCATTAAAATTCTGATATTGTGTTTTATTAAAAATTAACGCACAAGGAGATATTGGCATTAGCTTCGTTGACATGATGCCAACTCCCTCTACTAAATTTGCATGTGCATAAAAATGTTCTATATACAGCTATAAGGTGAAAGATTCATCTCATTCAATTTCAACCACGTGTTTGAAGGCATATCTCTCAAGATCTGCATCACACCATTTTTTACAAGAACCCAACATAGAAAGCCAAAGACCGGTATTGGGACAAAAGGGGATTTTCAGGATCATTGCCTCTACTTTATCCAATTGACCTGCCCGTCCCAAAACATCAATAAAACATGCATAGTGGAGAATATTAGGTATGATACCATAAACCTGGGCCATCACATGATAATATGTTTGTCCCTTCTCTATTAGACCTGCATGACTACAAGAATTCAAGATACTCAAAAAAGTGATTGGATCTGGCTTATGGCCTTTTTGTATCATCATGTCAAAATAAGATGTGATATCTTCAATCTCTCCACATTGAGCATATCCAGAAATTAGAGCATTCCATGTGAATGAATTTTGAATAGGAAGTGCGTCAAACACTTGCTGAGCTTTCTCAAGAAAACCACATTTTGAATACATATTGATGAGCGCACAACCAAGAGTAAGGTTGTGCTTTGATAGTAATCCATTTCGATCTATCTCCAAATGTATCTTCCTACCCTTATCTATCGCCCCTATATTACCACATGCCTTCAAGCTACAAGCATATGTTATTGCATCTGGATATATTCCATTAGCTTGCATTTTTTCGTAGTACTTTAGTGCTGCCCTTCCATATCCATGTTGAACATATCCAGCTATCAATGAAGTCCAAGTAATTAAGTTCCGATTTGGAAGAGAGTTAAACACTGCTTGAGCTTTTGATATCATACCAAATTTAGTGTACATATTTATTAATATATTACCAATACCAACATCTGCTTTCAACAAACCCTTGTTAGAAATCTCACCATGTATTCTTATGCCCATTTCTATAGCTCCAATACCCGCACAAGCTTTCAAACTACAAGTATACGTAACAAGATTCGGTGAGGTACCATCAGATCTCATCTGCTCAAAACAGTCTAGTGCTTTCTCACCATGGTCATATTGTGCATATCCAGATATCAACGATGTCCAAGTGACAACATTTCTCACCTCAAGTGTGTTAAAAACCTCTTGTGCTTTAACTAGCATACCACATTTGGCATACATATCAACTAATGCACTACCAAGAAAGATATTTCTTCTCAATAATGCTCTTCTAGATATTTCTACATGTATTTCAATCCCTGTTTCGAGGTTAGCAATAGAGCCACATGCTTTTAGAGCACAAGCAAATGTAACCACATCAGGTAACACATGCTGAAGCTTCATTTCTTCATAAAAATATAAAGACTCTTCACTATATTCATGGTGTGCATATCCTCCGATCATCGCATTCCAGGTGACCACATTGCGGGTCGAAAGCATATCGAAGATTTCTCTTGCCTTGTCGAGCGAACCACATGTGGCATACATATGGATCAATGCACTCGTAACAAAGGCGTTATCTTTCATAAAATCTTTGAAGAAAACATGATGATGCAATCTACACCCTGTATTTAGGTCTTTGAGGTGACCACACACCTTTAGCAAAGCCACACATGTTCGTGAACCTACATATCCACAATTGTGATGGATTCTCTGATACAAAGCGAGAGGCAGGCGTGATTCTCCTCCAAGAATAAGGTTTAGGATGGATGGAGAAGGGGGCATCACGCCATGGATTCTTGCAGGCCACGTTCGTTCTCTGCAGGGATCCTTTTGTTCTTCGTCAATATTTATAAAAATGGCCCTGTAATTGTTGCATATTTGCAGAAGTAGGCCTCTACTAGATTTGGCATGGGCATTGTTGTTGGCCTAACAAGAGGTGATTTATGGCTACACAATTACAAGGCCACACAAATAAGACAATCTCTATCTCACTATAGATGATGGCATGTCCCATTTCCCTTCCAAATTTCTTGTTTGCTGCATTCATGATATATGCATTAGGTTGTGGTTCGTTCTCTGCAAGGATCGTTTGTTCTTCGTCTATATTTTTAAATATGGCCCTGTAATTGTTGCATATTTGCAGAAGTAGACCTCTACTAGATTTGGCATGGGCATTGTTGTTGGCCTAACAAGAGGTGATTTATGGCTACACAATCATAATGCCACAAGTAAGACCATCTCTATCTCACTATAGATTGCATGTCCCATTTCCCTTCCAAATTTCTTGTTTTCTACATTCATGATATATGCATTAGCTTGTGGTTCGTTCTTTGCACGTATCGTTTGTTCTTTGTCTATATTTATAAAATTGGACCTATATTTGTTCCATATTTGCTGAAGTGGGACTCTACTAGATTTGTAAGCATTGTTGTTGGTCTAGCAAGAGGTGGTTTATGGCTACACAATTATAAGGCCACACAAGTAAGACAATCTCTATCTCGCTATATATGGCATGTCCCCTTTCCCTTTCAAATTTCTTGTTTGCTACATTCATGATATACGCATTAGCTTGCATTCGTTCTTTGCAAGGATCATTTGTTCTTTGTCTATATTTATAAAATTGGATGTATAGACATATATATAAATAAAATTTGATGTATAGACATACCGTCACATAAGCATCCAAATTACCATTGTTCATGTACTTGTATACAAGCATTGCCTCTATAACCTCATAGCACCATCGTACTACATTCCACAAGTTGAGATTTCAAATACAACATTAATTATGTTCATTGTGAATGTGGTCCAACTTCCCTCCTACACACACACACACACACGTATAAACAATAGATTCTTCTATAACAAGGAAATTTTGTTTGCCCTAGTAAAAGTGTTGCGACAATAACATCATGCAAAACAATGCATCCATAAAAATCTCCTAGACTCATACATAATCTAGATGTGTGCTTTGGGCAAATGTTTTGGACTTTTGAACCTGTATATTGTGTTCAGTGCAATTAAACTAGTGATAGGCAAATGGAGGGCTAAGATCTTACAAGATCAATAATGTGCCTCCACTTCTTCACCATAATTGTGTTTTGCAGTTCAAAAGTCTTTAGTAATTGCATATGTTTAGTCTGAAATCCATGCACACCTAAAAAAACCCAGCCATAAGAAGTGGCTCGACAACCTCACTTTCTATAACCTCAAGGTGTGATGTGGCCTCAAATCATTGAACAATATGAGATATTCTTCTACCATGCATGAACACTAGGGAAATCATTTGTTGAGTTGGTCAAATAAGTGTCTCCATTTGTTAAATTTGTCAAATGCACGTTGTAAGCTTCTCCATTGGTTTGTGGTCAGATAAACCATCTTAAAACAGCATTTTAATAAAAGCAACAAATAGACAATTGTAAAAACTTATACACAAATGTCCACATGCTCAAGAAAATGGTATCCATCTGTATCTACTATACTACTCCTGAGGCTCTGGACAATACACCAAAAAAACATTTGATATGAATCATCGTTATAGTTTCAGAGAAATGATGTACATAAATGATGTAAGGGTAGGATACAAAATCACAATTATGTAAAGTCGCATGTTCACGGTCACACCATTGCTTGTGTTCATTGAGTTAGGATGGATTTGCAAATTGCATACACACAACCTCTCAACCAAAAGCCTTCGTTATTGTGCCTTTGGATGTCCAAATCTGCACAAAAATAACATAGAAGATAAACAACAATAACCAAATTATATACATGCATTAGCATCCATCTATACATAAAAATATCACAAACCTTCAGTGTTTGGTCCCAGCTCCCTGTACACAAGGCACTTCCATCAGATGCTAGACCTATGCAACTTACAACTTGTGTGTGGTATTGCGGCAGGTTCCTCATCTTACTGACAACCTGAAAGCCAAACTCTCTCTATATATGTGTGTTTGTACACCTGTGCAAGTATGCATATTACTTTGTGTATGCAAGTGTATGAGTGTGAATATGCGAACGTGTGCATGAGTGTATATCTATATTTACCTATCTACATAAATACATATATATATATTGTATCTGCATTGCCATGTAGTGTCATTTCCAAGGATGTACAAAAACTAAACTGTATTCCCACAGAAATATGTCCTAACCAATAATTAGCTTATTGAGTTCCCATCCATGACCTCAAAGTCTATAAACCTTGCAGTTTACCAGTTATACAGTGACTTGTCGATTGATAAAATGTGAAATTTCCAGAAATAAGTTTACATGCATGTGTATACAATAATAAATTGTGCATACATGCATATGTGTGTGCACACACACATACAGACATATATATAATCATTTCGCCGTCAATCATTTTTTTTGTGTTTCCCTTCACATTGAGGTTACCTAACAGAAACCTAATGTAGTTCTCTGTGTAAATTGTATTTGGAATGCTTTAATATTGTGCTTTTTAGCGTGTCATGTCTTGTTTCTCAACTAATAGTCAGATCCCAAAACACAATCATAAAAACATATGAGTAAAAATAACTGATACCTCAGCTGTGATACTATCCCATATGTAGCAATCTCCATTAGAGTATGCTGCAAAAAGGAGACGCCCTGAATTCGAGAAAGCTATTGAAAGCGCCTTAGCTTTTTGAGCAGATAAAGACTGATCTCTGTATCCTTGTAGATGATGTCCTGTGCGTGTATCAAATATTCTACATGTGCTATCATCAGACCCAGTACCAAATGTAATGCCATCTGAGAGAAACTGTACGGTATTGACATCTTCTTCATGGCCATGGAAAGTCTGTACCGATTTATTGATGCGCATGTCCCATAACCGTGCTGTCTGGTCACATGAACCTGATACAAACAGCTTTGGATTTGCTGTACTGACAGATAAGCTGCCAGGAAATGGATATACTGATCAGACTTTATTTCCATCACTTCAGTGGATGTATGTTTGTGTGTGTAGATGTCATGGATGTATGTCTGAATGTATTGTGGGATAGAATGGACAGCATGATATATGTATGTAGGAATGTAGGTATACATGTATAGTATAGTATGTTATGGTAATGGATGGCTTTACAGAGGACCAAGTATATGCACAATATGTATGTCAATGTACAAAGGTGAGTGTGTATGTGGGTATGGGATGTCGGTATGTATGTATGTATGTATATATGCATGTAAGGTATGGTGCTGTGTGGTATATATGCATTTGTGAACATTATGGAAAAGTTGGTTTAGCACCAACCCTGTTAGGTACTGGATATGGCTTGGTACACCAACTTCATGCAATAAGTGCCAAAACCACAGGCAGAAATATTGGGTTTTCTCAAAGGGATGAATCGACTCACCTCAGCACATCACTCCTGTGACCCAATGCCAAATTACCACCAAAATCGATGACTTTTCGACCACTCTCTATCTCCCACAATGCACATGTGCTGTCACCAGAGCTCGTAATGATCTCCCTATCTGAATGAGGTACGAACTTGCAGCCAGAAATGTAGCCTTTATGCCCTCTTAGTATCTTTGGTTCAGAAGTGACACTCCCTTTAACAGAGTTCAATGTATAGATGGACGAAACACAATCTAACCCTCCGCAAACTATTGCTTTCCCACTGGGAGAGAAGGCACATGTCATTATCCATGAACAGGTGAGCTTTATAGAGTGTGTCTTTTGACCTGTTAAGGCATTCCAAACGATCAAATGACCATCTTGTGAAGCACTTGCAACTCGTTCTTTCCCTTGTGCCCAGTCTAATGAGTAGACCTGCAATAATAATGAAAAAGTTCATACTCTGTTTTTGAGTCATCTGATGTTATTTAGTATTCTATGTCATCGTGAGCTAGTAGAACTAGCATTGTTTTTATTAATGCAAGCCAATTAAGACTATGAATTGTTAAATGATGGACACATTAGGCCAATGAAGAGCATATTATGCATTCTTTGCAAAATGAATCTTGTGCCCTTACATTAGGGACAACCATTTTCAGGCTATTACAAAGTTGTGAAAATCTCTAAGGTTTGTTTCGAAAATAGATTCAATCCATGGCCTCAGCATTGGCAACATGGCATATTTTGCACAACAATAAAGCTTATACTGATTAAAACCTAACAAAAATATTCCCCAAAATGGCCATTTCTCATGGCTTGTGGAAATTTTTTATTAATTTTTTTACAATGAAGTTGTTCAAAAGATTTGATAAATTAACAAGAATTTACTGAGTAACATTTTCCAGAACAAAGTTAAAATTTGTGAAAACTGAAAATATTAGACTAATATTTTTGTGCTTTCTAGAGTATATAGTTGGGTTCCTTTTTTTTCTATTAGAATGGCACAAAATTCAGTAAATAGAACCACCAATATGTACTTTGCCTGTATGCCCTCTAAGCGTTCGGCAACAGACAAAACCGTTCGGCTGGAATTTCACGGGTATCATTCCATTCGCTCGGGCATAAGAAGAAACTGTTAAACAGATACAAAATCGAGTTATAAGGATCACAAATAAAAAAGCAAAGCAACGCACAAAAATGCTTCACATGTCAAGCCCAGGGGTAAGTTGAGAAACAAGAAAAACATCAGAGATTTTCCTGTCTTCATGTGGAAAACAAAAATGTAACTAAAACACCCAATAGCACTGCTCTTTGGGCATGCCTAGAAACAACCAAAAAGCAAAACCTAAAGAAATCTAAAACAACCAATAAAGGAAAATGGGAACAGAGAACCAACCATCGGTATCAATAAGCTGGGAACGTTTCTGTTCAACTTTCTCTCTCAAGCTGGAGGCCTTTGATTTTGCTTGATGATGGAATTCAGAAAGAGTGGCCATAGATCGATGAAGAGCAAAGAAAGTCTCTGCTTTTTTGGGCAGAGTCTGAATCAATGAGGGCTAAATCCAAAGGGATTGCAGAAGATCATGTTCCTTCATGGCACCTTTGATTCTCATCTTCTTCATACAACTGCAAAGGAAGATGCAAGGATTGGGGGAAAGAAGAGAAATGAGGAAAAGGACTCTGTTTTCCCCTGTTTCTCCCTTTCTTTTGGTTTCCCTTTGTGTTTTGTTTTGTTGTGTTGTGTGTGTCTTTTTATCCCTTTCTTTTTGGTTTCCTTAGAGTGTTTTTTTTCTTCTATGTGTGTTTTTGGCCCAAACTCAGTTAGTTCATCTAAATTTCTAATGAATGAGAGAGAGAGAGATAGAGAGAGAGAGAGAGAGAGAGAGAGAGAGAGAGAGAGAGATTTGTAGTGAGAGAGTGAGAAAAAGAGACACCTAACCTATAAGAATGGTAATTCTCTAGAGAGGATGTTTCATTAACAAAGGATTTATACACCAATCCCTGGCAAAAGCTATCTCCAGCTCCACGACCACACTTTGCTCCCCCCCATTAGTTTTCCTTCACAGCACGATCAACCAGAGAAACCAAAAAAATAAAAAGAGAAAGACGGGAAAGAAAGAAAAAGCAGGATAACACGGTCGTCCTGCTTTGACATGACCTGGTTTGCTCGTCTAGGGGGCAACTATCGTCGGAACGAATGGTCGTATTGTCGTTCTTTTCCTGTATACCCCGATGGATCGCAAAAAAAGAAACAAAAATCGTCTTTGCTATCTTGCCTCCACCATTCACATACACGTGGCGTGGATTCTCTGGTTGTCGTTCTTTTTTCATACCCATGAGTTGGGTAGATCAAAAGCTCATCAATGCTTGCGTACCTACATTATTAATGAGTAGGAACTACTCTCTTCGCCCACTTCTTTACTCCTTGTGGAGAATTGATCTTGAGAAGATAAATTTTGTTGCATCAAAGTTGTAAGACGTGATGTGTTCCTACCGAGGTCTTTTTTCACACTCAATCCATTACGTACTTTTGGGCCAAGTAGAACGTATTTCTTACTAGATTTTGCCTACATATTTACTGCCTTTATTTTGTTAAGAGAAGGAAAAACATAACATGAACATTTACCTTCAAATTAAAGGAATGCCAAAGAAACCCACAATAACATGTACGGGTTTAAACTTACTTTGAAATATTGGAAGTTAAGCTAAATTGCCTCTCATGCATTCAAGTTTGTTTAATTAGTAAAACCCATGATTATGATATGCCCTTTTTGTCACCATTCCATAATGGCCTAATTCCTCAATTGGTCGTTGACTAAGTTCCTTTTAGTGCAATCACATGGATGGTACAAATTGGGAAATGCACTCTATGCGGGTTACAATTGTCCATCTATGATCCAAAAATGCAATGAAAACAATATTTATGGAGTTATCTACTTCTTCTGAGAAACTAAACAACATGCTCCTTTGCAATGTAAGCCTCTACAAGGATTTTTGAAATCATATGTACTTGTTATTTGAGACTAAACAAGAAGCTCATTTGTAAGTTGGTATGTGAGCTTCTATATAAGGATATATGAAATCATTGTTGCCAAGGGCGAAAGTCATAAACCTCTACAATTTCTTTCACCCTTGGTAATGCACAAAACAATCAACCAAACATTTCATAACTTACACCACCTTTTCATAATGTTTGGATGTAGAGTTTCGTATGAGAGAATGAGCTCGCAAACACCTAAAGTAAGAAGAGAGCATTTTCATGACATGCAACCACCTTTTTACAATGTTTGGAAGAAGAGGTAGAAGATGATTTTATCACATGAAAAACAAGGAAACAAAGGTTCATCACTAGTACACGGATATAACATCCCAAGATTTAGCCAAGGGAATTTTAGTAACATCATCACTAAATTTGCAAGAAAAAGGTTGTTTTGGGCTCATGTAGAAATAACCCAATTCAAGCTTAAGCTTGTTCTCATTCCTCATATTTGAAAGACATTTAAATTTCATAATATAATGAGACATTGTTTGAGATGTTTGTTAAACATTCATTTTTCGCACGATTAAACTGAGAAAAAGCAGACAACTTTATCAATCATACAAGAGAGGTTATTGCACATTTTGATCTACACTACAATATAATCCTTAACATACTACTCAAAATATTGATGTTAATCACAAAAAATTCACCAATATTTATGTGATTATCATCAATATTGAGCATTTATTTTCAAGTAAATGCATTAATGGGTTTGTTATGGGGCACCATCTTCAATCATGCATTTGAAAAACGAAACTTACATATTGAACAGTATTGAATGTCTACTCTATCTTTCATCACTTCTTATTATTCAATACTTCATGTATCATGCAACTAAGGCATGACGATTAAGCCCGATATTTTGATACAAGAGTTCCTGATGTAAATAATCCACAGAAATCGTGCAGTAATACAAGAGTTCATGAAGAGAGATAGGGAGGTTCGAGGTTGAGGGGTTGTGATTATCCAATAGAGAAATAAGTTAGTGACTTTATCCTAAGAATATGAGACAAACCATAACTTGATCTAACAATCTCAAGCTTGATTATAGTTAACCAAGCTACAATATCTATTATCTATAGTCCACATCCACTGAGAGAAACTGAAATCCTTTTAAGTGAATCTTGAATGATTACTTCTCCATACTGATGGATTTCTTCATATGAGATGAACTTACTATGAAGGTTTGTAGTAACGACCAAAGGTTGATAAGAGCAACTTTATTCCTTAATACCAAGATGGATAAGTTGCTTCACTCAATAGTAAGTCTCACCTTATTGCTACTAGTAAATACTAATGGTCACTATGATGCACTCCCAGCTCTTCCAAATCCAACTGAATTTCATACCTTGGCTTCAGCTTGACTCTACAAAAACACATTTCCAAACCTTGTTTGCATATGTGTATATATGTGTGTTTCTAATCATGGGTTTTGTGCACAATATGGACATCTTGGTGCCCATCATACAATTGCTAAAAAAATGTGTACGGGAGCATATGTATGTGCTTTCGATCTTTTTTATCTGATATATCTAAGAGATTAATCCAATTCACAGTCTCATAATTTACCTTATAGCACACTCAATAGCATCCAACATTCTTTCTCTATTGTCAATTTTCAAACTCCATACAATGACACATGAGAAACAGAAAAATATAAACAAATAGACAAGTAATAGCCAAAACAAAAGATGTACACATAAGGGTTTGAAGAAGGCACAATGCTCCTAGAGAAATGGCTGAAGTACATAATTCAGTACAATGATGTGTTGAGGTCAAGTCCTTCAAGTGCCTTAGAATAAAGATTTTTGTTCAATTTCTAAAATTTGTTTTCAAAACATTTTCTCATCTGTTTTCAAGTTCTAATCAATTTTAGAATTTTAGGTGAAAAGTGGCACTGCCCATGTGAAAAAAAAAACAAATCATCATCCTATATTTTATGCATGATTCATCAGCCTCATGGAAAAAGGAGTATCAGCCTTCTATAAAATTTTATGTGGCGGCTTAAAAATAATTAGGAAAAAATATTATATGAAGACTTTGACTACAATTCAATTTCCACATATGGTTGGGGTGACTGATAATGTCGATCATATCATGCACTGGACGCCACATCTTCAAGAAATTCTGATGAGACATGAACAACAGCCCCCTCATGACTCTTTGTCGATTACATGTGCAACATCAGAACCTTGTGACAATTGCCAATCTTGAGTTCCTGAACAAAAGACACCATTTTAAGGAACAAAATCCTATCGATGAATAGCACGGTCGTCATCAAACTCTGAGTATAATTTCTACCCACCAGTAGCAGGTGTCAATTTTTGCCAGTGCTTGCATGGTCAAACTAGAATACAAAATTCTTTTTGATGTGAAGAATTTTACCAATTTGCCTACCTTGTTGTATAGTTAATCATTGAATTTACAGGCTACCATGGATTGTTGGTTATCTGTAATTCTTAATATTTGAGAATGGTCCAATTGAACCCGTAATCAAATTGAAATCCTGAATCTAAAGTGCATTTTTAAGTCGCCAAAACTTATCCAAAGCTAAAGAGAAAATACATACATACATCTATTATCTATCCATCCATCCATTGAGTAGTGTTGGTTTTTCACTAGCGAGTCACGAGTAGTGAAACAAACCAAGTTGTGAGCCGATGGTTGTGGGATTGTGACAAACCATAACCTTTCTTCATGTTTGTTCCATGGGATGAACCTTCGTTGGACACACCAAACCTTCCAGAATCGAAGATACCAAATGGGATATAAAATTAGCATGCCCAGTAACTCGTGTATGGTTCCCAAAGCAAGTCCCAGTTACATAACATATCTACTTGCTAAGCCTCTCAAGGAACAGATAGCCCAATGTATTGCGATTCCTAGTGAAAAGGGTCTAATTTTTGTTGCTTGAGAAGGGCGGTAATGCTAAATACTAGATCTTTTTATGGCAACTACTTTTTTGTTTGGTAATTCCCCAAACTTATCCATGTGTTTTTTTGTATATTTGTCTAACGAATCTCTTGTGTATATTAGTATTTCTTATCATTAATTTAGTTTACTCTTTGACTTCTATTTGAACCCCAATTCTGATAGGGAAGGAAATACTTCAAATAATCAACAAAAGACTAGGTAGAATGACTGCGACAAAAATTTAGAGGGTCGGCGGTTTCGTCAGCAAAAGGGAGATGCAAAATGGAACGAAGTCAATTACCAATTTGTTGGTGACGGCTCTACCCATCGTGGAGACCCAGGCAGGAGATGTATCGCCTACATTCCCACCAATGTCATTTCTATTTACCAATGGATATTTGTAGGTGTTATTACCTACGTATTTTCACGGATGTCACTTCTCCATTTATGAGGCATGATTGAACGATTCCACTCACATAGTTCTCTCTCTAAAAAGATTTTAATATCAAAACGTTATTGATCATGCGATCGAATACTTCTCTCTGAGGAGAAAGCATCTCCCTAGGTAGAGGCATGGGTAGGGACACGGAAACCATCGCTTTCTAGGCATCGATCCATTGATCCACCATCCACCTTCCATCTATATCTATCTATCTATCTATCTATCTACAATCTTGTGAGATTAATCATGATACAAATATGGGTGAATTCAAGATATCCACAATGAAACAAAAATAAATGCCCTAAGTTTCCTAAATGTTCATGCTGATGGTCTTAGTGCATGCAATGAAATGATTCTTGGCACGGTTTACAAACATAAAGTGCTTAAATAATATGCATGGGATGTGTGGTTGTGAGGGGACATGCATCCTATATTGGTTGGTGTGGTGGAGCGAGGCTATGATGAAGTTCGATGAGAGCATCTATAGGTTCTTGGGCAGATGAGACATGGAAAGCAATGATCTCCATGGTTCTGATGCTGGTGAGGCTTATGTAGCTTATATGCCTTTATTTGTGGTTTCAGCATTCCTCTGGTCACTCTATGGTGACTCCTCAGTAAATTATCAATGGCGACGTGAGTCTATCGAAGAAGTCATAGTGAGATGTGTTTGCCATCGCATCCCCTTTGGTAATATAAGGGTTGATTTCCTATGCCTATGAAGGTCACGCAAGATTCGGTTCTTAGACAATTCATTTTATCCTCATAAACCAAAAGATTTCGTGAAGATGCGTGTGCGTGCGTGCTTCGCTTGAACGGGACCATCTGGGTCTTGGACCAAGGAGGATGTCCATCAAGTTATTGAGAAGAGGACGATGTGAATGTAAGATTTGAGGAAACAATGTTACATTTGAGAAGATCGGAAATTTGCACACTCACAAAGAAGATAAACAAGAAGAATATTATATTGATGGTGATGATGATGATATCACATATTGAGCCCCCCTTGCACAAGCCTTACAAGGGTTTTTATAGGTCTATCCATGCTTCTAACATGCACAAAACCATGGTTTTGTGCACACGGGTGTTTCCTATGCCTTTTGAATATGAAAAGAAATACATGACATTTTAAGTACTTGGTAGTAGCCCTAGTGGTAAGATAAATGTCTTTTATCTTGGAGGTGCAAGGTTCAAATCTTGCTTGCACCCCTCTATATGCACACTAGAAATTTATAATTGTTTGTGTAATGCGCGTGGAACTGCACTATTTCACAATTTCTCCCATTGGACACGCAACATCATGACACCCCTAGATTCATTGCCACTCCTCATTGTGTGCAAAAGTCATCTAGGGCATTATGGTGATTTTGTAGGTCGTGTTCAGACTCCGAGAGCAAAAGTATGTTGTTTGCGTAGAGCAAGAGACTAACTTGTGTACCCCTAATGGTTACTCCGTTGCCTCTCTTAGGAGCAATAAAATTAGTGAACTCGTCAATGTAGATCCCAAAAAGAGTTAATGATAGGCGACAACCTTGTTTTACACCAATGATGCTAGTGAAGCAATCAGATAGGCCACCTGGGCATCTTACGCACCTAGAAACTTGCTCATATAGAGCATAGATGGCCCAGATCATGTCATTTGGTATCTCCAAGCTTTTAAGCCTATCAAACAAACACTCCCTACGAACTGTGACAAAGGCTTTGCGGAAGTCCACAAAGCAACAATATAGTTTCTTGTTGTGAGCCTTCATCTGGTCAAATAAGCATCTAAGTGTGAAGATATGGTCAATAGTGGAGAAGACTCATCTAAAGCCAACCTGCTCAGGTGCTCGAAGACTTAAGGTTTCCATATAATCGATGAGCTTTGTTCCATTATTGCACCATATAATTTAGCGAGCGTATGACCTATCATAATGGTCTTATATGTATTTGGGTCCATTGGACCCCTTCCTTTATGTATAGGGTCCATTGTGGTGGAAAACCCTCAGCGAGGGCGCAGTTGAAGATTTGAGTGAGAAAAGGAGTTAGGCATTCTCAAGCATATATGATGTGTTCGGCTCGCAATCCTGCGTGGTCCATGAACTTCATATGTTGTAATTTTTTTATGATCTTTGTGACCTTAGAGGTCGTGAAAAGTGTCCTTGTGGTAGGTCGAGGTGTGGAAGGCATTGGAATGGGTGGTTGGTTCGGGACGTGGTAGAGTTTCTCTATATATGTGTGCCAAGTGTTGGGATCGTCAACGGGTGTTTGTGGTCTCAGTTCTCGTAGTCTCTTCCATGCAAAGGCGCAATCCTTGCTCATGAGCACATGGTAGAGTTCCCAATATTGAGATGCTTCACAAGCTCGTCTTTTACGGCGTGTCATCTTGCGCAGCTCTTTGCGAGCTTGTACTGAGGAAATAGTACCACTAAGCCGCGACACTTTATAGAAAATGTACATTTCCTTCATAAGAGGAGGAGAGGGGTTTGTGGTGTCCAAAAAATCACGAAGAAAAAGATGTTAGAGCCGAAGAAGCTTTTTAGGTTTGACATGGGTTAAAAACAAACTCCGGTTAAAAAGTTAACCAGGGTCAGGGTTGGGTTCTGTTTCCCCCTTTCGCTCTCAAGACGAAGAAGAAAGAAAGAAAGAAGAAGAAGGAGAAGGAGCAGCAGAAAGACCAGAAAGAACAAAAGAAAAAGAAAAGGCAGGCAATCTATTCTCTCTCACAACCGAAGCACATCCTTCTGACAAGAAAATTCGGCCTTCTGCTCATCTCATGTTGGCTATGGCTCCCCCACAGAGGGTTTCTGCACGCTTTCTTTCTCAGTAAAACTCCCCCAAGAAAACAAACGAGAAAGGGCAACCCTAATCCCCCGGTTTCCCGCCAAAACCTCACATTCTCCTTTAGCTCATTCTTCGGACAGCGTTTCCTCTTCTTCCCTGTTTCTTTTCTACGGTGTAAGCCCGAGTTCTCCCCTTTTGTCTTGACAGTGATCATTTCAAAAATTTAGTTTGCTTTTATTTTAATGATCATTTGTGAACGAAGTTTTCTGAGCTTTGCTTAGATGTGCAGGTGAGATGTATTCCGATCGCATTGCTTCAAGCTCAGCAGGAAGTAGGAAGAGATCTATCAAGGATAGGCTTGGTACGACTGTTCAAAACGGAGAGGAATCCTCCAGACAATCCTATTCAAAGCGGTAAGCGTAGACCTTTTAAATACAAACATACGTACCTTACATACATAAAAGACGTACATGTGGACATACCGACAGAAACAGATGCATACATACCTAGAATTCATACAATACATATACACATACACCCATATATTACATATCTACATGAATACAGTCACATTTACACATACACGCATAGCTGAGCACGCTCCTATGTTTGTATGTATGTATGTATGTATGTATGTATATGCATAAAGTATATTCATTTGTCTTCTGTAACACACCGATAAATGTCCAACTAGAAAACTTTGTGACTTTATCATAAATTTCAATGGCATATTGAAGCGCTCATGCTGAACTAACACGTGAGTGAATCTTAAGTGTGTTATGTGTTTGCCTTTCTTGTCTATGGTGTTGAGATGCATTATAGTATTTAATACACAAACGACAATTCGGAAGCTTAAAATATGTAACTTGCGGATGCCACCAAGGATGATGTTATCACTTAGGGGTTTCAAAGACTTTTGCTAGTGATGTTGCTCAAAGTTGGATATTTTTTTGGAATTATACATGCAAACTTCCAAGTCATGGGCCACATATATTGATATAGCTAAGCCTTGAACATTCAGGAACAGTTTGGATTGTTCCCGTGAAATTAAGACTGTTATTCATCTCAATGTTTCCCAAATTCTCTTTCTCTTGATGTTTGGTTCATCATAACTTATGCAAAAGGCCACAGAAAAGTTTTACTCATTGATTACTAATGATGGGAAACATTGTTAAAATTTGAAATGGGAAACCTGAAAATGATTTAAAACCTTGCGGACATACTCGTAATCTCACTGAAATTTATCCGAACAATTCTTTATTTTTAGTTTCCGTATGCACTTTTTCTAAATTTGATGCAAGGTTTTCAATAATCTTTGAAGTTTTATATTTGAAAATTCCATGCTATTGATGCCAAATTTAAAGCCAAAAAAGGAAAAGACTCAAGCTGGAAAGCCTGAATGAGTGAAACCTATTTTACATGTAAAAATCTGAAACCTCTAATTGGCAATATCTACTCATCTCATTGTCATCCTCTTGCTTTCTTACTCTGTTGTCATCATTCTGTAAGTTTTCCTTTCTCTAAATTCTTATTAATTTATCATGTGCCTCCTCTATGACATTTAGCTCCATTCTATTAAATACATAATCAGGAGATAGAACCAAGTAATGCATGAATATTGAATTTGATAAATTTGGTTTTGGAGTGCAACAATTAAGCTTTAGCTGATTACCAACCAGCCACATATTTGTTGTTTGTGCTTAGTCACCTTGATGGTGATTAATTAACTAGTAGGCACACAAAAAATGGTTTATATGAGCCCCACCCTATGGTTCTGGTATCGAGGACTCCTCTTCATTCCTGATGACTCATCATAGATCATTATGATAATGGTTATAGCATCTATCCTGTTTCTTCTTTATTGTATATATGTGGGTCTGTAATCATGGATGATATCTACCTGTGAATTTTGTAGAAAATTCACTGCATGATTGTAAAATTCACATATGCCTACATGACATGTGACATTTCATGACTTATCCATGGTAAATCTTAAAGGACAATAGGCGAGAATTTGTCTATACTTACATGACATGTGACATCTAAAGGACAACAGCCAAGAATTTGTCTATACTTACATTTCGAAATAATGGATCTAATGTCCGAAAAAACCAGCAGTTCCACACACTTATACATGTGCATGTATGTATATATATGTGTGTATATTTACATACATATCTATATTATACTTATGCTAATATATATTTGCGTAGCAAACAAATGCAGTATATATTTGTATAAACAAACTAAATTTGTGAGCCACCGAGTATTGAAGTCTTAAAATGCGTATTGTTTCACATACCTTCTGTATTTTACCAGGTTGCAAGGTTATGATGGGAAGTGGCAGCACGACATGTATGATGATATTGATGATCCTCGACCAGCAGTAAAAAGTACATTATACCCTCATTTCTTGTAAAATTTGAAATTTGGTCTGCTACACATTGTCTTTTTATGTGATTCTAATGTGAGCTTTAACTTGTGATCAGATGAACAAAGAGGCAGTGAGGATTTAAGGACAAAGTTGAAAAAGACTGTCTCTAGAAATGCGCAAATTGGAAATAACTCATCAAGTGGAATTAAAGACTTAAGGGAGAAGCTTTCTGGGCCAACTCCACCTCCTCAATCTCATCCACAAGTAGTTACCAAACTACAACAACGCACTTCATCTGTTATGAAGCCAGTAGCACCAAAGATCACCACTGTGCCTGTGACCAAGCCTTCAGTAGCTGCTGCTAAACCTCCAGTTGTGCCAAAAGTATCAACTATGGTAAATTCTCGTTACGATTTTTCATTTTCAAAAACTAAGCTAATATATCGTCTTGGTCCTTGGAAGCAGTTTTCATAATTTCTCATAATGTGTTATCGTTGAATAGAATCTCTTTTTTGAGCACAATATATGCATTTGTTATGTTTGAGCGTTCCCAAGCAAAAAAACTTGGAAGTAGCTCCTTTTATGAGCCTATCCCATATTTAGGGCATGGACAGAGTTAATGAGGCATGACTGAGCTTGAACATCGTCATATGTTTCATGATGATTCATGACATGTTTGCATTTGCACTATGTAAAGAGAGTTTCTTTTGCATTATTGTACTGTGGAGTTTTAATGGCACATCTTGAGAGTCAGTGGAACCTGGTTGACTGGATCTTTTCCCAAGCCTGTACCTACTCTTAGGCACGGGTAGTGTCATGACCTTAATTGTCGTGGGACCATTCCGAGACATCCTTAGGCATAGGTGTGGACCTAGCACATTGCGTTGGTGAGGAGTTGCACATTGTGAATGGGGGTTAGTCTATAAAGGCATTTCCAAAGGCTGGGAGAAAAATCTAGAGAATACACCACACCCCTGTTAGTGTTGTTGCTCATCCACATAATCATTTCCTTCGTCATATTCATCTTCTTCACCACTTGTGCTTTGCCTATACATAGAGAGAGACAGAAGGAGAGGGCACAACTAGAGGACTGTGTTGATTGGTATCGGAGTAAGGCTATCAAATTGTCATTACCACTGTCCTAGCTGTTGCACATCACTGCATTGATCACATTCATCCCATCAGTCTTTATGTGATAATTGAAGTTCCTAGGGTCTAAATTAGTTGAACCTTGTCACTGGGTTCTATCCAATCTCTTAGATCTGACCCTTTGACGGAGAATATCCCCAATGATGTTCATATCAATGGGTCAGTGACCTCATGAGATAGTCAATCAAAGACAATGTCTTCGAGAAATGCCTGCTTGAACAATAACCAGCAACCAATCTGTTTGCATCGTTATACATATCCCTGGGCAGTTGGAGTGGAGTTGGTATGCCCACAAACCCTAACTGCGCGGTGTTTCAGTTTGGAATGCCAATGCAGTTGATTAGTGGCTCATAAAATGGGAACCAACCTTCCAATTATGTGAGATCATAGATGATCAAACCGCATAGAACTTGTTTCATTTAACCTACTAGGCATAGAACATAGATGGACGAAATTGGTTAAAGATCGCCAAATGCCTAAGAGATGGGGTCTATTTTAGATCAATGTTATGAATAACTTCATCTCACCAGATGACCTTAGTAAGTCCCATGATTATTGCAGATAATTATTGTGTATGAGTATGCAGATAATTATTGCGGGATTTTCCATAGTATACCTGAGGAGATACTTGATTATTTCCAGGCACATGATCTGCCTTACATCTTAAGAACTGAGAAATGTGCCACACCAAGTCAGGTTATGGAGATGACCTTGATATATGAGGACCGTAGGAAACATGTTACTCAAGTCGTTGACATAGGTAAATCAATGGTTAGTGCTAGAATTGTTTTTGTTAGTTGAGAGAAGTCTAAGCAGCCTATACACGTCATTTTCTTGTAAACTTGTGTATGGTAAGATCTCAAATCTTTCTAGTAAGAAGCCTAAATCTGGTTTGATTCCAGAACTGCAAGACAATGCTAGGTGTGAAGGCCTATATTTTGACTGTTCAGGCCAATATCAACCTGGAGATTACCTGCAGGGAAAAAGAAAGGATTGAGCTAATGTAGTCTCAGTTCCAATTGTGCTGTCTACATTTAGCAATGGGCCCGGTTCGGTTTCTTGGCCTTGAAACCAAACCAAACCATTTATTAATAATAAAAACCGAACCAAACTGTTAAAAATGTATGAAACCATTTAAACCGAACCATTAAACCAAACCGTTTAAAGAATAGGAGAAACCAAACCGTTTATGAAAAATTTAAAATCAAACCAAACCGGTTTATCATAAATTAAAACCAAACCAAACCAAACCATTTTTTATTGATATTAATCATCATACTTATTATAAATTTGTGTGAGAAAATCATCATAAATTTTGTCATCATACTTATCATAAATTTTGTCATCATACTGATCATAAATTTTGTTATCATACTGATCATAAATTTGATTATCATACTTATCATATTTGATCATCATAAATGAAAAGGAGACTCTACATATAATGCATATAAAATTTAATAAGTTAAAACTAGAGTTTAAAATTAAAAGTTGAAAGTTAGAGCCTATATGAAAAAATTTATGTTTATTTTTTAACCTATTAACCTTTAAATCTTTAAACTGAACCATATAAACAGAAACCGATAGCCAATAAGCCGATAAACCGCTAAATTCAAAACCGATTAGTAACATTTGAAACCAAACCAAACCGTTTATTTATCTTTGAACCTATAAACCGTTAAGCCATGGTTTATCAGTTCGGTTCAGTTTGAGCCGAAACCGGGCCCATTGTTATCTACATTCACAATGTTGATGAATCAAGTGTTTTGACCTATTGCAATGGATATCATCAAATATGTATTTTTGAAGAGGATATATCCAATACAACTTTTCGAATCTGTTTTGGTCATTTTAAATTTTTAGTGTTCGTCTATGTAATGTGCTGATTACATTCACAATGTTGATGAATCAAGTGTTTTGTTCAGCAGCACTGGGCATCATCAAATATGTATTTTTGATGAGATATACCCAGACAACTTTTTGAACATGTTTTGGTCATTTAATTTTTTTTTGGTGGTCTATGTGATGTGCTGACTACACTCACAATGTACATGAATCAAGTGTTTTGTCTTACAGTAGGTGAATTTGTTGTGGTCACTGTGGATGATATATTTGTCTTCAACAAAACCTTAGATGAATATGTTAATCATTTATCTATAGTCTTAAGAATTTGAAAGAACCATACCTTTTGATTTAATGATAAGAAAACCTTCTTCTGTCAGAAGGTCATTGAATACTTAGGCCATGTGATATGTCTTGAGAGGGTGAGAGTTTCGGATTTAGAATCTAGACAGAACATGCCTCTATGAAATACTTCTGTACTCAACTTGTAAACAAAAGGGTGCCAGGCTAGATGGGTGCAACTCATGCAGGAGTCACTAATGAAGATTTGAGTATCTTTGAATGAAAGATAATGTAGAGTCTGATTCTCAGTGTAGACTTGTGTATCAAATGAGTTTCAATACAGTCAAAAGTGAGACGTACATCCTATATGAGAAGCCCAGAAATCAGACACATTTATTTAGGATGGCCGCATGTAGAATGCTAGCAAGATAAGTTCTTCCGTTAGACTATTGGCCCAAAGTTTTCCATGGAGGAAGGGTTTCTCACGAGAGAAGGAACAATGTTGTCCCTAGGTTCCTGGTATTATAAACCAATTTAGAGCTATTGTCGAGATAGTTGAACTATTGGACATTCAAGCACAAAGGAAAACTCTAGAGCTGGTTAGCTGCTACTATTGGTGGCTGTGTATTGTCAAGGATGTGCTTGACTATCTGTCTTGATGCGTTCCTTGTCAGACCTCTCCAGTATGAGAGAGCCCACTATGCTGGATGGTCGTAATCTTTGGCTGTTCCGGATAGGAAATGGCAAAGCATGTCCGTGCATTTTGTTTTGGGTTGATTGGTTGATTAAATGGACACATTTGTTTCCTGTATGAAGAAAGCAACGGCCACATAGGTGGCCGATTTGTTCATCATGTATTCTGCATTAATGGGTTTTGCTCTGTTCATGTATACACTTTTGCTTTTTGGCTATTATTATTACTATTGTTTTGCATTGATCACTGTCTGTTTGTCTTGGTCAGGGGGAAGCCATGACAATCGCAAACTTTTTGCAATCACTTGGATTAAGCAAGTATCTGATAACATTCCAGGCAGAAGAGGTATCATCATACTTTTTGCAACCAACTCAATCAATGAAATTGTTTCGATCATGCTTTCTGCAACCTTTTCAATCAATGGAATTGTTTCTGATGTATATTACTCCCATTGTCTGTTTCTTGATTCTTCTTGGATATATAGCATGCATGCTATATCTGTTGTATGTATATGTGTGTGTGGTCCACACAGTAAGAAAGGATACAACTGAACACATGATGAGGTGCAATTTACAACACTCTAATAAATGGCTATATTATTGACCTCTTTAACAAAATTTATTGGATTTTTGTGCTATGCTCTTCTTATACTCTCATATTTGTTGTAATGTCAAATCTCAGCATCATATAACCTGTATGAGTGACATATGTTTTTAAACTGGTTTTAGATGGGTGGTTGAAAGTTGTAATTCATTATAAGCTTCATTGGGTTGCAGATTGATATGTCAGTCCTGCGACTAATGAAAGACGACGAGCTAAAGGAGCTGGGCATTCCTATGGTATATTCTTCTTCATATTATTATTATTAATTTGAATCTATGCATATACAATGTAAGCATATTATGACTGTTTATTTTTATATTGCTGCTCAACTAATGATGCTGAAAAGTTCAAAATTCTCATATGCAAATGATATCTTGTGGAAGATACCTGAATTAAAGCTAGTGTCTAGATGGAATATTGCACAATAGATTAAAATGTCTACTCAAAACACTTGGATACACGATCACTGGGAAGGGAATACGTTTTCCAATAATGAAATGACAAAAGGGTAAATGAACCCAAGTGTTAATAAAAAGCTTTACATAGGTTTCCTGTTGTTTGATGTGTTGAAACAGAATTCACAGTGAGTTGTTGACCTTCATGAGCACCTGAACTGCATGAAAAAGAGTGTTTGGCCAGTAAGGCATCATGTGAAATTTGAAATTCAACCAAATTCAATGATCTATGTGCGAGCTTTTCGAAACTGTATTGAGGCCCTGTTATATGACAATGAATGATGTTATTGTGATAGTTTATATAATGTTTTTGTTTATATGATATGTGCAGGGACCACGGAAGAAGATTGGTCTTGCTTTGTCTTCTCAGTCCAAGCGTTAATAAAAATAGGTGAGGTGATACATTTGACAAATTGAGGTTATATAAGCATTTATATGACGAGGGTTCGATGAGATGATGTCTGCGAATATGAGTGGTTCGAAAGGTGAGATGGTGTTTTTCCAGCAGACAAGCTTACAGAGTCCTGGAATGTAAAGTTTTTTTCCGTTACGCTGATTTATGCTGTTCTCTGCTCTGTGCCTATATATCCAAAACAATTGGTATGAATTTCTGATTAGGGTAAATGTAGAATTGACAATTAATTTTTTACTTGGAAAACTCTCTCTTTCTCCCTCTCCCTCTATATGCATGCTTTATGCAATGTGCTTATAAGATCACCACCCAAAGTTTGTACTTGCGCTTGAGAGCCTTGTTACATTTTTGCCTTTATGAACTACTATATGATCACTTTATAAGTGAAAGACTGTAGTGAAGTGTTTTCTATGAGAGAGGCTTGATAAAGAGTTGTTTTTTTTAGTATAGAAAAAAAGTTTGGATACGAAGTTTTGTGTACATTCATAAAAATGAATTGCCAGCAACTTGCCCTTCGATCTGACTCTGAAAAACAAAGCGAGGAAAATATGGAAATAGTATGAAAATATCCTCAATTGGATTGTATGTACATTGATGATCAGATTATATATCAATAATACTTTAATAGCAGAAATACTTTAGTGTTACTCGAATTCCAAGGTGCTCTCTTACAGTGTTCATACGATTACTATTATTAACTTTTGAAGCTTTATTGTTTCACACTTGCTTCGTTGAGTGGAAATTTGCTTTAAATAAAGGTTGGACACATGATTCTTGAGCCACGTAAGAGTTAAAACACGTTAGGTATTCATTTCATGAAACTAGAAAATTCTGAATGCTGATGATGCTAAACATGTTTCTATTTCAAGTTTCAAACTTAGTTTTAATAAATGAGGTAATGAACTCTTAAGCTCTTCTAAAGGGGCGAAATACCATTTGGTCTGTAAATCATGATGCTATTGTTTTGATGGTATTGATTATGTTCGAAATATTCTCTTTCTGTACCTAATAATTAGCAATAACATGAAAACTAGATATATTCTCACTTGAATGCTAAACGAGTTAAGTATTCACATCTCATTGACCTTGGATTGTTAAAGGGTACGATGGAAGGCGTGTCAAATTTATTCCAAACATAAAGAATCTGAAGTTGGAAATCAAGTGATTGTACACTTTTTGACCTTGTAGGATTGACATGTGTCATGTCTTTTGAGTATGTAATACACCAATTATTTTCTTAGGTTTCTTATAAATGTATGTAGAATATGAAGAGATGAGCAAATTCGATCCATATTGTTAGCATAGCAAACTCAATTCATGTTTTTTCTTTATTAGATATTTGCCATGTTGAAATGTTGTGTTATTACTCTTTAATTATTTACAAATGTTTTTCTTGAAGATTAAATACTGTAAGCAATTTAATCGTATATAATTCTACATGTTATTAGTTAGTCATACAAGATTAATGTTGTTATAACATATTCAAGAAATGTTGTACAATAATTATTTGAGGCTTCAACCAACATAAACAAATGTTTGGGCTATACAAAACGGAAGGATTCTCGTATTGCCATTGTGTTCACTCTTGGTCCATAGAAATTAAAAATACATTCCATGCTTAAAAGGGGGGGAGGGGGATCTTTATGACACCTTTTTTGCTTGGCCTTTTTGTAGTATGGTTTGTGCTAGGCCACTTACATTATTTTTGTGTTTTCTCTAAATTGTGGTGTTCCAAAACGAAGTTCATTCATCCAACCTCACCGGAATGTTTCCCCTTATGCGGTGAGAAAATCCCCGAATGTACACAAAAACTTCGAACTTTTAATGCTCGACAAAGCATCTTCAAGATGTGTCATGAGATAATGTGTTTTGAGAGGGGGATATTCACAACATTTGAATGATCCCGTGCATAGTACGTAATATACTCCAATGCATTGGTAGGCATTCTTTTTCATGTGAATGCAAAAAAATGCGTATGTTATCAAAACATTCTTATGTTTGTTTTAACACTTTTTACCTTAAAACAAAATTTACATTATAATAAACAATGAATACAAAAGTATCGTGTCTACCATACTTTGAGGGTGTTTACCATACTCGAATGATTGAACCATTCTCAAGTGCGAATGCACGTATGGTTCATACTATGATCCCGTGCATTAAAGCCTTTTGATTATAGTTTATACGTACGTATGTATGTAGCATTAAACATGCCCCAAAGTTCTATTTTCATACTAGAAAAAACAACTACGAAAAGAATCATAAAATTAGAAAATGACAGAATCAGCACTAGCAAGGATAATGATTTGGTGTACCATCGTAATCGGGGGACAGTGATTTAGTGCCATTAAAAAGACATAAAATATAAAATGAGTACATCATATCTAGGTCCTATACAACTCTAAAGAGAATATATTTTTGGAGAAAAAAAACTCTAAAGAGAATATAAGAATAAAATGTAAGGTATTCAAAGTCATAAGAAAATGAGGATCTCACTTGTCTTCCCGTGATCATTTACGATGATGATTGAGAGATAACAAAGGCATCATCTTTGTTGGGGCATGAAACATTGTTATATGAAGATCTACGCGATATGATATCCAAAAACTCCCCATTATTATGATTGGAATTAATCAATGACACATCTTAATGACAACATGGGGTAGCTAATGTTTGTGTCAATGTTATAAGTGTTTTTTTAACCATTGTTAATGTCTTATATGGTTATCGGATATATTACGACTCACAATTTTATTATTGTTTTTGGAAAATAAATTTACATCTAAAGATGATAGTTGATCCATAACTTGTACTTCATGAGTTCCAAAATGTCTAGATAGATTATTTGTGCCAAGGGAGACCAAATGAGATCAATAAGATGGGGTTGAGCCCTAGACAATGAGGATTGAATCAATGAATAAACTTCGGGCATTTGGCAAGAGCTAATAGTTGGAATGATGATCCTATGAACATAAATCACCGAGACACAAAACCATATTGTTGGAATTGGTCCTATGAACATAAATCACCAAGACACAACCATGAGAGGAAGATTATTGACACCCACCAATACAGAATATGATATATATGACAACAGCTGAGACCATGATGAGGATTGACCTTGGGTTCTCTCATTAGATTGATATTGGAATGGACATAGCTTGGGAGAATTGATCAACAATGTACATCCCTCCATAAAAATGTATCAATGCAACGTCTTGAAAGGGTCCATGATAAGGCCCAAATGCTTGGAATTATGCTTTTAAGATGTGCAATCACGCGCTTGTCTTCGGAGTATAGTTGGATACGGCATTCTGTTATCAAGCAATGGACTGGGTGGGGATTGACAATACCATGGTACTCGGTAAGAATGTTCACTTGTTGGATGGGGTTTAAGATCACCCTCCTATAGAACTTCAAAGTGAACTTTCCCAAAGGATTGCATTCACAAATGACTGCAAATTTCTTGCTACCTCTTAGACTTTCTATGATCACAAAACAATAATTCCAATGGTTGAAATACATAGTATTATCTCATATAAAATGGGTCTCATTTAAACTTGTATAAGTAGGTAACTATTAATATACATTCAAAATGCTACCAAACAAAACACATAAAAAAGCCTCACAAAGTACCTCATATGTTACAAGACAAAGTCCGAGTATTGTATTGTATGAATTAACCTCATAACCAACTAGGCCTGCTATTTGATAGATGTAAGCTGGAAGAAATGTCTTCATAGCACACTTTATGCAATGCCGGTAGACCTGCGTGCTGCCCATATTCTCTCCGTTGCATTCCAAAATCCAATTCTTTCATGAAATCTATCGGCTCCTTGTCCCTGGAGCAAACTAATGTTGCTCCATCATTTATATCCATTTCACTCTTGTTCTCAAAGCTCACCACATCTCCATGGGCCACTTGACTTATGTGACTCTCTACTTGAAGGAAAGAATTCATGAAAGAAGAAGGTCGGTTCGCCTCGCTCATTGCAAAATACTTTGAACAGCATTCTCCCACAACCATATCACTCGATGACATGCGCTTTTGGTGCTGAATAGCTTCTGCTCATAGACAGCAAATCATATTGTCTCAAACATTATATTTAGATTAGAAAACAACATTTCAGCATAATAGAGAAACAAGTTTTGCTTTTTTGATCATCAAAGATATTTAGCACAGTCGTTATCCCCTCATGAATCTTGTCAATGACCCTGAAAATTTCAAAACATTTGGGGGGAATTTTAAAAGGTTTCATTGATAGAGATTTGCCTTTTAATGAAGAATCGCTTGTGATCAATTCAAGTTGTAGGCATTGTAGAAGGCGCCCAAGATCGACTCCACTTGTCCAATTCTCAGGTCCATGACCACTTCTTAGTTTCAATCGTCCGCGATTTGCAGTGCCACCCCATATGATTCCGATAGGTCTAGGCTTTTCTTCAACCAACAACACCAGACTACCACTATCCCCTTCTAGATCAAAGGCTTGTTTATTCTCACCCACAATGAGAAAGTCAGTGAAAAAGCAGATGCCTTTCTCATCATTATACTCTAGAGCATATGCCATAATGCTACCTTTAGTTAGCCCCGAGCTTCTACCAACTTTGACCACTTGCTTACCCACAACACTACTAATGGGAGCTTGCAGATCTATCATATAGACATCCCCCATATCACCCACACCTTTGATAGTGGTCGTAACTCTAGACATGTCAAAGCTCTCAGCAAATGGGATGAAAGCACCATCAGCACGGACGAATGTCTCTGGTAACATTCAAAAAACAAAGTGACCAATATATAATGTTAGTTTTGGAAATTCACCAAAATACCCCTCATTTTCATGTAACTCTCAAGATTTTCCTAGTGTTTTCAGAATTCTCCAAATGCACGACGGATACTTTCGTAAATTTCCTTAAAGTTTAAATCTGAGAGAGAACACACCTGGGTTTAGACTTGCAAAGATACTATACCATCTCTCATCGGTGATGAAAGAGGTTGCTCTTTCTACTGCCCCAAGGTAAACACCTGGACCAACATTAGGTGGAAGAGGATGGAACATCTTTTGGTTTGGATAATCCAAGTCGACAGCCACATGACGATTCGTCAGAAAGCCCACCTGGTGAGCACCTACGCGACTTTGCACAATGGCTCCGAGGGTGCCATACGTTTCTTGACTTGCAACCTGGACAAGAAACAACTACCTCAAGACAAAAGGCTGAAAACAAAAGTAAGGAATTTCAGAAAAATGTCCATCATAGTGCTTTTCAGAGGTCTAGGGTTTAAGTTTTTTTGAGACTTTTAGGTTATTTTCGGATGAATTTCGTACTTGAGATCCAGGGCCGATGCACGGATCACCTCCACGTAAGCCTTCCACGAGTTCGGTGTAAACTTGCTCTTTTGGAGCAATCACTGGAGCTCCATAGTATGCAAATTCTACCACATCCACATCACACCATATACCTCCTGGCCCCTTGAGAGAACAAGAAATTGTTGAGCCTTTGTTTGTATAAAACAACAACTATTACTTGATTGATCTCCTTGATAGAACTTCAATATTTAAAAACACTACTTTTTCAGAATTATATGTGTTTGGGTAAAATCTGAAATACCCCCCCGGGGTTTTCTTCATTTGCCCAAATCCCTCGGTTAACCCAATCTCCAGCATTTAAATTTTACATGCATTCAAGAAATTGTATGGTCAATTCATTCACCACTATTCTTTATTTCAGGGGTTGTCCAAGTGCCTTTGAAGAAATAATGAAAAGTTTGGAATGTCTGGGGAAATAGAGAAAAAGCTTTGCGGCATCTAGGAGTTTTTCACCAATATATTTATATTTATATATATACACTTTTCAAGAAGAAGAGAGGCTTATTGCATCACATCACATCTCATTTCATTTGGACGATGACAAGATCCGAGACAGCTCACCTCGAGGTATACGGGAAGTCGTTGGCCATCGTGGAGCCATGCTGTATGGACCTTCCGAGCAACAAGGACAATGATGGCCGGGATAGAAGTCAAGGCTCCTCTTCTGGTCCGAAATCCGACGGCAGTCCCAAGGCTTGCTCTCCGGAGTCTTTTACTATGGTAGGCTCGGATGGTCATGACATCCAACAAAGTTGTTGCTTGTTGTCCACAAGGAACTTTTTCACTCATCTCCACATCATCAGACTCTTTCTGAAGACCGTGGAAGTATGCTGTCCTGTCTTCGGCACGGCCATGGGGCCGATATGAAGCCGGCCATAAGAAATAGGCAGCCGTGTTATTGTCATTTGAGTGCTTTTGGTTCATCTCTTCCCTCCCTACTGATGTTGCAAATGCCCTGATAGCGGTCGATGGCGATAATGTGAGGTCGCAATCGAGAGCTGAACCTTCATCTTCTGATATCATCGGGGAAGAAGAAGTTGTTGCTAGGGCTGCTTGACTAGGCATCTCAATCTTCTTACTAATCTCCCTAATAGCAACAATGAGAGCAAATTCAACCCTTTTCATCTTTTGAATGCTATCTCCTCTCTCTCTAATATATAAAAAAGCATCCATGGAATTCTACAATCACTCTGTTTCTGTCTGTCTATCTGTCTCATACATACATACATACATACATACATACATACATACATATATATATATATATATATATATATATATATATATATATATATATGTGAAAAAATGATCCACATACCTATTAATCCTCTGCTCTTCAGCTGTATTGTGAACACCAACAATGATTAGCTCATGTAAAGGAAGAGGAGTTTCATTGAGATTGACAAGAACAGAGTCTTTTTGTGTTATAGGAACAGGGTCTTCATCAAATACCATCTTATTCTTAGTGTCTCTCTCCCTCTCTCTCAGATGTTAATATGTATAACTTATAAGGATGTATACTTCTTCTTATTATCACATACTGATAAATGTATCCTTCACCTTCTATAAATTTACATTTATATCCCTTACTTTATTGAAAACCTCCACCCTTCTTCTTCTCCTACTAAGGTCTAATACCAAGTCTTTTCTCAAACCTATCTATTCATATGGTCTCAATATTCAAATTGCATGTAGATTTCCGCCTTTCTCCGAAATCTATTTCTATGTTCTGTCAAATAACCCATTCCGATCAAAGAGTTATGAGAGGGGATGAGAGTGAGAGAGAGAAAGAGAGAGATAGAAGGAGGAAAGAAATCTCACCTCTTCGATCTCGTGGTTCGTGTGACCTTGTATGTCAATTCATGTATTTCCTCTGATTTCTTTGTTGGTGTGACCTTGTATGGGAATACACGTAGTTTCTTCGATTTCTTTGTTGGTGTGACCTTGTATAGCATATCAAAGACTTATGAGGGGATGAGAGAGAGAAAGAGAGTGAGTGTGTGTGTGAGCATTGAGAAATAAGGAAAGGACAGAAATCTCACCTTGCCTCTTTTACGATTTTTTTGTTAGCATACATAATCTTGTATGCCAATACATGTCTTGTTGATACGTTCTGCTACATGGGTTCTTCTTCTTCATAGAGGTCTCGAGGATACATAACATAGTGTGTTTGTAATGATTTCATTACTTTGTTCTTTCATTATCCTCCGAATTAGGCTACAATAGTAATTCTAATAGACCTTTCGTACAATTAATAGAAATGCATGGTTTTTTCTTTTCTTTTAAAAAGAGAGGAAACAAATCTCTAATTGAGTAGAGAGAGGTAGTCTACCATGCTTCTTTTATTGGAATAAAACGTCGTTTTTTTGGGTCGAGAATATATCGATATAATTTTGAGAAAGTGCAAACATACTTTCTTCATACACAAAGAAGTGAAAACTTCCCTAAATATAAGTATGCATCTGAGAGTGACAAGGAGATGCCTAACGTGAAGGGAAAGAGAGTTGCATCTCATCATTATACCATGAGGTAACTCTATCAAGTCCACACACGAAAAGTTGGCCATACTTGCCACTTCAATGGTAAGAGAGGTGCATTTCATCATCACACATGAGGTTACATTTCAAAGTTCTCAATCTTTCTATCAAATTACTAAAATTCTTTTCTCATTACCAGGATATGTGTTTTTGGCATACCCTCTTAAGTTCACACCCTCAACTCACATACCAAATGAGTGCACACATGAACTTTGCCCGCAAACTAAGACTATATAGCACATTTTATAAGATGCAATACTCTTGTCTTGCTCTTTCTCAACTCGTTGAGTAGATGATTTTCTTATTGACTTTGAGGCTTGTTTCACAAGGTATACACATTGTTTTTTGTGTATTGGAAACAATCTTTTGAATACATGAATGGTCAAGGCATGCACTCAAGTTGTTATTTTTATTTAATGTTTTCTTCATTATCAAATGTATTGGTCCCCTCATGCTTTGCCCTAGGATTTTCGAACCTATTGTCATTGTGATGTCACAAAATTTCTATATAGAGCTTGTGAAATAGACACAAGTAAGAACACATATGTATGGTAGAGAACTTCTATTTAAAAAGAACGTTGATTTCTCCTTCTAATTGCAATGTTTGAGAAGGATCTCTACATGAGAGGGGGAATATATGTTTCTTATAAAAGAAACTACCTTTTTGCCTCCTTTGAGTCGTACAAAGATAATTTACAAGTGATCATGCTATTGATAAATTTGGAACTTTGGTTTAAAATTTCATGTTGTTTAAGGTCCAAGTTGACAATATGAAGTTCTTTTTGTGTTCTTAAATTTTTTTATGTTGACTTATCTATGTTATAAACATGATTCTACGACATTTCCTCTAGGTAACCTCTTGCTTGATATATTGCAATGCAATAAATGGTTGCGATTGTTCAAGAAATAAGTGTTCAAACTTCACACCCACCAAAACCTAGTTGAAACTTTAAGTTGTTAATGGTTGGGTGATGCGTGGTGAAACCCTCATAAAATGATCAATCATGTGTATGATGTAAGTGTTGTGAATAGGTAGGTGGTTGATAGATGGTGAATATGTAAAGGTGTATACTGAAACTTGTATAGTGATTTATTTCTAGACCAAGCCTTTGTGAAAACCTCTTGCTCACACTTATATGCCAAGTTATGATCCCCAACATTGATTTGAAAATTAACATTGTGGAAACCATATCTTTCCTAGTTTTACTTGATGATTTTCAAGGGATCCTCTAAATCTCATCCTTTTTTTGGAACCAATGGGTGCCCTTTTACCATGTTTCTCTTTGGCATACAAGCATTGTCTTTGGTTTACAAAACTCATATAGATTAAATGATATTTTTTTTCCCAAAGAAGAATATACTCCATTAGTTAAAATGACATACAATACACAACTTTAGACATTACCTACTTCCATATGGGCTACATCACTTATTTATCTTACACTAAATATCCCACATGTTTGTTCTCCATGTTTCTCGTGTCATTCACGCCCCTCTATCATCTAATGGGAGGGGGGAACAACCATCTCGGTACTACGTACTGCCATCGTATATCCACTCCAATTTTTGCAGTCATCGGTGTAGTACACCATCGTTTTCTGAAATTCAGCCTCATTAATTCTGAAGCATCATCTGTTCCATCAATCCGCTCATATTGGGCCCTCAATGTAGTTATTAGTGTGTGCCATATTAACTTAATAGATTCTGTTGGAGGCCGTTTATTTGCTGAAAATACCCTGGTACATCTTGCGGTCCAAATGTTCCATATGATAATGGGTGCTAGCAACATCCATAGATCTTCAATTTTCTGCTTTTGGGCATTACTTCTAGGTGCACTGTTACCAACAATCAATCGAATAGTTCCATTCTCCCCTATGTACATAGTTGTACATGTGCTATCAAATTTCTGTATGTCATCATCAAGACAATTCCAACAAGCATGTCCTCAATTGAGGGTAAATGAGCTAGAGGCATGGCAAAGCAATTGTAATGCCCTTCTCCATACAACTGTAGCCTCATGACATTCCCAGAGACAATGGGAAATGCTTTCTAGTTGTCCACATGCACTACATCTAGGGTCAACATTGGGGCCTTTAGCCCACGCCCCTATTGGCAAGGCTCTATGCACAATAAGCCATAAGCACATCATTATCTTGCGGTCACTGATGTCATGCCATATCATTTTCCAGAATTGAGCTAATCTCCTTTCACTAATGCCCTCTTGTATCCAAAATTTACGAGCTACAATATCTTTGTGTTCTTGTTTTAGTATAATTTGCCTCCCGATTTTTGTGTTGTACCTGAAAAATTGCACCAACTTGGCACCAACTTTGACCTTGAGTTTTCTCGAAATACATCGCAGGGTCCCATAATAGCTTTTATTTGAATGCCCTTCTATCGGCCAACACAGTGTCGTTGGTTTGAGCTCACTCGGCTCGGGGTCAACTATCATATCCTTTCCATTTTTTGCAAGCAACCTAATTGGCCTTTTAGTTTGATAGGCTGGTTGCTCACATATTACCATTCTATGCTCTATTTTTTAGTAGCATGCCTCATTAGATCCGACTTTCATTCCCTTAATTCCAATTAGATAATTTTCAGCATTGATAAGTCCTGTCCATTCCATTTCAGAGGAACTTATGGCTGCATCTTCCAAGATTTGCCCGCTGCGTGCAAAGGCATCTATAATCCTCATTAGCATGCATTTACCCATGTTTATCCTCCATATTCTAGCCTTTTGAGTGTCCACATCATTACATAGAAATCTCTTCCAATCTGCTAATGTATTCCCTTGGGCATTGATTAAATTGGCCCATTTGAAGCCTGCTTTTTGTCCTATCATCAGCCCATTCACATCTCTAATTAATGGGTTCCAAACAATAGGCATGTACAGTCGAGCATATGCATCATTTCTCCACCTACAAATGATTCCCTTTCTTATTTCATTCCATGCCTTCATAATTCCAACAACACATATACTCTGTGTACATCCCCGGTATTTGGGTCGCATTTCTGGCTCAAACCCCCAAAAAGCGCTACTTGGCCAACTTCCACCATGTCTTGGCAACCACATCTTCCATTTGCGTTGCCAGAGAATTTTCCAAGATGCCTCAGGTGGTTGCAAGCTCCTGACCACCAATTTACCTAACAAGGCCTTTGTTTGCACCACAGGATCTATTAGTCCCACCCCACCTTCACTTTTAACTTTTATGAGTGTAGTCCATGCAACCTTTGCACAAGCATGTTTTTCTTCTGTGCCCCCCCATAAGAAATTTATGATCAGCCTTTTTATCACTTTCATCGACTTGGGTGCGATTATCCAACATGCCGCAGTATGCCATATTGTGGCCATTAGAACTTGATTTGCAATCACAATCTTGGTTGTAAAGGAGAGTTTTCTTGCATTCCACTATATTAACTTCGCTTTTATTTTGTCCACAAGTAGATTGTAGTGTTATGAGTGATCAATGTCCATCCATAGATTAAATGATATTCTTTAATTTTACATCAACCAAAGGAACTTATATATTCGCTTCAACATTCCTAGTTCAATTCTAGGATTTCAATAGAGAATTATTGATGTTGTATTCATCCCCTCAACTTTTGATGCCAACAATTTTTTGAGAAAAGGTAGAAAACACAAGGAAAAGGAACTTTGTAATGTTGATAATTGGACTCAGATTCTTATGCTCGTCTATGATTGTTTAGTATTTCATTCTTTCATAGAGATATTTTGAGTTTTCTTCAAACCCTCTTACATTTACTTCATAGAAGTAGTAGTCTAAGTTTACCATTTGTAATTGGCTAAAAAGAGCATTGAAAAATATCTTTATATTGCAACTTTCACATCGATGGACCCATGGCATTACTTAATCCTTTATCAATGTTTATCATCCATGACTCTATAAGGTGGACATTGCATACATTTCATGTTGATTACCTTTATTTTTTCTATGATTGCTTGGTTATATTTTCCTACCTTAAATTACAGTTCATCTTGGTCAATGAATACCTTCATTTTTTCTAGGGAAAAGTACCAGGATACCCTTGGAAGTTCGTCTATTTACCAGAATGCCCCTGGAAGTTCCAAATTTACTAAACTACCCCTATGTCCAAAAAATTACACTTTATAAAGTAATTATACACTCAAATCTTTGGTAAATAGGGCTAGTTCGGGTCCATTTCTTCCAACTTTGGTAAATAGGGCTTGTAGATTTGAGTGTAATTTTTTGGTAATTTTTTGGACATAGGGGTAGTTTGATAAATTTGGAACTTCCAGGGGCATTTTGGTAAATAGACGAACTTCCAGGGGTATCTTGGTACTTTTCCCTTTTTTCTATGAGTGTTTATTCATGTTTTCTTACCTCAACCACGCTTAAAATGTATAACTCAAAGAAAGTATATTAATTTTCTCATTTACATGCATTATTGTCGTGATTACTTCACACTTGTGAATTTTGGATCCATTTTTTGTATTATTGAGGATTTCAATACCTTAGAAATGATATTTTATTAAAGAAAATACACTAAAAGTCATGTCCTACTTCCTAATGATCCCACAAAACCCCCATTATTAGGAAATATGCTAAATTGCAACCATTTCTAGCCTAATTGTCAAAAGTCAAGAGAAAATTATCTTAACTTCAAATGAGTGTCCTCAAATCCATAAAGAAAGTAAAAAAAGTAAAAAAAGTAAAAAAACATTCCTATACTTTGAACATGCCATCCACACACCATAAACTGCATATTGACAAATGAGTTTAGGATCCATAAAATATGTGAAGCCCTTTTCGTATTGAAGAAATGACATAAGACGATGGAATTGTCCACTTGTAAACCCTTTACCAAACATCTAATCTTTAACTTGTACGTGATAATAACCATATCCATGATATACACACCTTTTTACCCACCATTGCAGACAATGTATAAGCAAGCGTGTACTAGATTCTATATATAGAGAATAAATACAAAAGAATTGATTGATAATGGAAATCTTGCACCTCTTGTGCTGTTTCAAAACTTGTTTAGTTTATTAGTAATAATGCGTATGCATGCACACACATTCCCACATGTGTGTTCAAATCTCTTCCTCTTTCTTTGGCATTCACTTGACTGTTTACATCGTAGAATCAAAATCATCAAATTGAGAAAACTCCAAAAATTAGTCCTGCCACCATATATCGTATTAGTCTCTCATGTATGTCAATAATACAACCATTTATCTATCCATATTTTAATTTGTGCCAACAATCGTGACATACATCCCAACTTCAAGTTGCAATTAGGAAGTAAGCAACCAAAGGTGTAAATTGCTTTATCATCTATTCTGAATTAAGAATAACATTAATTCAAAATGTGCTTATATTTCTTTGCTTTTTTATAGATGCCAAAGGTTCCCATAAGAATTCCAATGAGTAAATAAAAGTTATGAGTCAAGGTTCCTATTTGAGTGCGCATGTTATTCATTAGGAATCCTTAAAGAATAAAAATTATATTTATTGCAAAGACAAGAGTCCAAAGTTGTTACCCAAAAAAGTGACAAGATAATGGAAAAACCCACATGTATTTACATCCATTGAAAGCATGCAAGAGTAAATAGGCACATATATGGTTTTTTTATCAGATTTCCTACAACACTAGTTGAAAAAACTAGAGTCCACCGGGATATCCCTCATGATCATTTTGGCCCGGTAAGCCTCCAAATAACTTGTGGCGTCTTTCCCTCTGAAACGGCCTATAGAGCCAACGATCGATTCAATGGCTCTGTCGAGGGTACCCGTCCCCTCACGAGCGCTCACCAGCCGGTCGACGGCCACCGCCATTGCCTCTGCTAGCTCTGATCCCCTCATCTTTCGACTCCTTTGCTGCCCCGTTCACGTCGGGTTCACCAAAGATGTCGCATTGTTACGCGCGTTGTCGCGTTGTTACGCGTGTGCGTGGAGAAAGGCGGGACCACGGGGGTCATGGACTAGAGAGTGATGGAGCGTAGGAAGTCGTGCTTCACTGTTTCTGGGGCATCCCAGAGACACACCGGAAGCAACCGAAGGGAGAGAGAGAGAGAGAGAGAGAGCATGCTTAACACCGACTCACGCACACGCACACGCACACACGCACAACCCGACTCACGCCTTATGTACAGAAAACGCAGGAAAGGGTAAGCACCCGACGCCAACAACGACCCGAATATACACAGACAAACGTATATATATATATATATATATATATATATATATGAAGGGAAGAATACATTCCCGGCGTCGAGCCGGACTGACGTAGGTTATAGTAGTCGTCTGCTGTCAAGCCGCCGTCGGGGAGCTCTCAGCTCGTCGCGCCGAGCGGGGTCTTGCACAAGAGGCCGAACCAAGCAAACCCTAAGCGAAACACGTAGAAGGAGAAGAAGAAGAACCTAACTCTAAACCTAACGGTATACCCTCTATTGCAAAATGGGCAACCCTTACACAAAGGGCGTTCCCTTCCTTTTATAGAACAAGGAAAGAGATGCGTTACAATGTGGGACAAATCCTGACTTACATGGGATCGTCTGTCCCGACTTGACTACTCTTCGGCGCCATAAAGGCGCCCTCGATATTCACACTAAATTTACACGGGTGTGTACACATGCTGCACCCCGCCGATGTAGCCAATGTTCCCCGGTTTCCACCTCTGGCCGAAATTCTTCACGACATCCGCTCCCACTTAACTGCACGTCCTCCAGTACGTGCCAAATCCGGTTGAAGGGTGAGAGATTTCGGCCGGTGAGAAACCGGTCTTCCGTGATCCGCATCCCGGCTCGCTGCCGGTTCGACCCGTCGGCTTTGAGTCTTCCTTCGCGCTCGCCTCCCCGTAGGCTCGTTCGACCCGTCGATGGGTCCTCTGCCGCGATCTCCGTAGTACGCATACTTCCGTTGGCCCTTGTTCGGCCGTATGAACGCCCCGCTTCCCGCCATATGACCGATGTCCTCCGTTCGAGGAAAGCTCGTAGTGGCCCGCTTGGCCTCCGTTGATCATTCGCGTCGTCCTGATTGCCGTCCCATGTCGTTTCGCGTTGCCCTCGTCCTCTCGCCGCCACCTTCCTTCCCCATGGTCTTACATCGCCGCGTCGGCTCGAACCGCCATGGTCTCCGGAACGGTGTGTAGGATCCCTTTCCGGCCTTCTCCGTGATACCTCCGAACCGCGCAACCTATCTCCGCGCTAGCCTTTCCGCTCCGGCACCTCCGTGTGCCATATACCCTCGCTCGTTGATTGGCACCACCTGTGTCGCACTCTTTCCGGCTAGATCGTGCATCGCCGCTCACCCGCATACCGGTGTCCTTTGCATCCGAGGAACACCCCGTAGTAGCCCGCTTGGCCCTTCCTGTCTTCGTGCTGCTGCAACAGGTCCTGAGTCTTCCGCTTGCCGTCGTCCCCTCGCCCCCACCAGCTTGTCATCCCGGCTTGCCGTGTCAGTCTTCGTTACTTCGACGGAGCTACCGAGATCTACGAAGCGAGTGTGGAGGATCCTCCTCCGGCCTCTCTTGCCATCCCCTGATTCCGACCCTATGCAGTCCACTAGGCACTTGTCACCTCGTTCCCAGCACCTCTCTTGTGCCGTCTTTCGCTTCCTTCGTTCGGCCCCGCCTGCATCGAACACCGTCCCGTAGTCACGCTTTGATCCGGCCCGCGATGGCCACTTGCGAGACTCTTATTCCGTCCAAGGTGTGCCTTTCCGGCCTGACACACCTCCCTGTGTTTGCCCTATCGGCTCCTTCCGAAACATCCGTGTTGTCGGGTCCCGTTCCCTGTTGCCACCAACCTTCTCTCTCGGTCTCACGTCGCCACGTTGGCCGAACTGCCGGAGTCTCCGGATCGGTGTGAGGGTCCCATAGGACCGGACTTCGTTTCTATGCTTGCCGTAATTCGGGTGTCTTTTGTTTGAGTCCCTCCCGGATTCTCCTCGTGTCTTCCGCGTAGTCGGGTCCCGTTTCCCGCCGCCACCTTCCTTCTCCCTCGGTCTTACGTTGCCACGTTGGCCGAACAATCGGGGTCTCTGGAACCGGTGTGGGGATCCCGTAGGACCGGACTTCCTTACGCCCACTGACCTTGCCGGAAGGTCTGATTTGGTTCGTGGCCGCTTCGCCGGCCTGATACCTCCTTGCTGTAGCCCTTGCCTTCGTCACCTCGCCGCCACCGTCAGTATCTTGGTCTTACGTCGACCGCGTTGCCGACTGCCGAAGTCTCTAGAACCGGTGTGAAGGATCCTCCGCCGACCGCCCATCTGTACCCCTTTTGCCTTCGTCACCTCGCCGCCACCGTCAGTATCTTGGTCTTACGTCGACCGCGTTGCCGACTGCCGAAGTCTCTAGAACCGGTGTGAAGGATCCTCGGGCGTTCATCGCCTTCTCGA